>NW_015653646.1:38519-44015 GCF_001515625.1 Sinocyclocheilus rhinocerous
TGCGTATCAATACCACGAGTTTTCGTTTTTATTTGGCGTACTATTTATATGCACTTTCATGAGATCGGGTTGGAATATCAGCGAGTGGATTGTAGATGGTTGTTCTGTTTTAAAGACCAGCAGCAGCTACACTGTGTGTTCCTGTGATCATCTGTCGACATTCGCTCTCATCATGCAAACCAGCCGCCCACCAGAGGTACAGAACATTTCCAGTGAACGATGAAGAGCTGCACAGATTTGGCACTCATGTTTTCTCAGAGCGACCCACTGCTGGAGCTGTTGAATTTGGTGTGTGTGATCGTGGGGCTGGTGTTCTTCAGTTTGACCCTGTTGGTGATCGTGGGGCTGGTGTTCTTCAGTTTGGCCCTGTTGACCTTTGCCCTTTGTCAGTGGAGTCCTGGAGTGAGTAATGTGGCTCGAATCAACATCTGCATCAGTCTTCTGCTGGCTCACCTTCTGTTCCTGCTCACACAGCGGTTCCTGAGCTTCATACGGCGACAGCACGTGAGAATGATGAAGGAGCCCTACAGCTCAGCACAGCCTCACTGAGAATCATCATAACCGTCTCTCATGGTCTCCAGGTGTTGTGTGCCGTGATCTCAGGCCTTCTGCACTTCCTCTTTCTCTCCGGCTTTGTGTGGATGTTCATTGAAGCTATTAGAAGGAAATAAAGCAGCTCTGGACTTTTGTGACATTTCTGCTATCTGATCTAATATACACACAGGCTGTATCAGTGTCATGCACAAGATTAAAATCTATAATATATAAGCAGTCGACACCTGAAATAGTATTTCTGACAAATTAATTCAGTTATTATATAGATTTTTCTCTAAACAACTGCTGGATTAAAATGGATAAAGGCTTCATCTGGAGTTTTCTGGGTCCTGTTTGTGTCATACTAGCAGTAAACACATTTCTTATTTCTCATGACTTTTATTTATATTAAAAGGAATACAAGGTGATTAATTACTCTTCTACTTTGCAGTCAAACACGGTTCTCTTCATCAAGATCGTCATCTGTCTGAACTCAGCTCTCAAAAGTCTCAATGCTGAAGTTTCACAGATGGAGCAAACCAAGTAACATTATTATTTAATCACTCTATAGAAAACCACCTTACATGGGTAATCTGGATGTTTTTAATGTTCTTATTTTGGTGATATGTGACTTTTAGAGAGGAATGTCAGAGGTCATTGCACACTGAGTCTGAAATTCTCATCCGAAATATTTGCACGTTAATAAATAAATACGACCACACGTTGTGTCAATCACGATTACACACTTGCTCCGAAACTTTTGGCCGTCATAAAAAATTCGGATCAGGTTCGATTTCCTGCATTTTCGCATCCATAGCAAGCATGTTGATAGGAAAGGATGACGAATAAAAAAAAAAATTTTAAAAACATGTATGAAAAATTCAGACTGAGTGTGCAATGACCTTTACTCTTCAATGTCCTACCTCTGACAGAATTTTCAAAAGAACCAAAACTAATTAAACTCCAACTTTTAAAAAAAAAATGAAAAAAATAATTTAAATAATTTAAATTTAATTCAAACCGACAGAGAATGCCTTTGATCTCCACGCTTTTAAAACTACAAACAAAATTGTAGGCTCTGGTTTTTCAAGCCAACATCAGATTTTAAAATATTTTTTTCTTTATTTTGTCATTTTCAGTGTCTCCATATATGGAAAAAAGAAAAGCATTAATATTTATTTCTAAAAATAGTTTTTTTTTCTTGTTTATTATTAACAAACTTCTGGTTCATGAGTTTCAGAGGTTAAATCGATCTCATGAAGTCACTCAGCTCCTCTCGTCTCGTTCTTGTTCAGGTCAGGCAGCAGTACAGGAAGCTCTTCAGATGTCTTTGCTGTGTCAAACAACACTGAGGACATCAGCATCAAGTTCAGGAAGTAATACATTCTGCTCAAGTGCCATTAATATACAGCTGATTTTATATAACAGAATCTGGGTTTTTGATGATACATTTTAGAGTTGTCGCTCCTTTCTACAAATGATAGAAAAACATGTTATTCGAGTGTCTTATTTTATAGCTGTTAATAGTATGATGACTTGTGCGGAATTATACAGTTGTGCAATATTAA
The DNA here is from genome assembly GCF_001515625.1 of Sinocyclocheilus rhinocerous. Lineage (NCBI taxonomy): Eukaryota > Metazoa > Chordata > Actinopteri > Cypriniformes > Cyprinidae > Sinocyclocheilus > Sinocyclocheilus rhinocerous. Next base: position 40,622 of record NW_015653646.1, read on the forward strand.
CAAATTTATACAATTATTTATTTGTTTGTTGAGCTCAGAAAGTTCCAACTGAATTACCATTTCTTCTGTAAAGGCCCATTTTAGAATATATTACTTTAAATATTGTACTGTACTTTAAATATTCATATTCATTACAAAATATGTAAATAGCAAAATGTATTTGCAGATATGAAAGACACAGGTTTTAGTGAATTTATGCATAAAACTAAACTTAAAAAATAAATAAATAAATGAACAGCTAATGTCTTAAAAGAATCTGTATTTTCACTTGGCTTGAATTTTGTATTAAAACATGAATTGCATTTTGCTTTTGTTCAGTTCACATTCAGGATTTCCTGTATTATTTTAATGGATTTTTGTTACAAAATGTGTTAATAAACTGACCACGTAATAGACTGACTAATGATCAATATTCAATCACTGCCAATGTTACAGCAACCATCACAGTCCACATTGAGTTAAAACAGACAAAAAAACTGATAGGGAATTACCTGTGATTAAATGAAGGTGATGCTGTCAAATTCCGAAACACTCACCTGGCTGCAGGATAAAGTTTGATGTTAAAGTCTCGCTTGCGGTTGTTTTTGTTTGAAGTCTTACAGGAGGCATGTAGAACTTTATTTTGATGGCCCCCTTTGAACATTATGTTGACAATGTAAGTGATGTTGCACCTACATGTCAACTAACGCTCATTAGAGTGTTACACAGTCAAACATTTGATCTCACAGTGATGTCACCATGAGCTCCCAGGATACTCGTGATGAGGAGCAGTTCAAAATGCTTGTGACTTATCATGCTTTTAAAACTCTTCATAAATTATTACACTGTTGGATCCTAATCAAAGAGCTATTATAATTAGAAACTTCAGACTAATAACTCCTCACAAAGACTGCATACTGAATCTAGGTGATGCTGTGTTGTTGTCATCAATAACAAACCGATATCTTCTGCTTACAGTCTCTTTTTAGTGTTCTTTTCCATAACAAATGTGTCTTACAAACACAGTTACAGCAGCCCCAATAAATATAATGTTATAAAGTCAAGGGTCAAGAGCACAACTAAAGCAAACACTAATCACCTTTATGGTAACTTCAAATGAAACAATAAAACATCATCATCTAAATCTCTGTTAATTCTCAATAAGCGCTTTTGTAGATGTCTGACAGAAATAAAGTCAGTCTGGTTAATAATGAGTGAAGCTGGTGATGCTGTTTGTGGTGTTGTTTAATCATTCTCTGCTGAGATCACGAAATATTTCATGTCTTTTGTATTTCAGTTGATTTCATCGAAGGCTGTGGCTGGAAGTCAGTTGTATGTTTGGAGAAGGTTCTTATAACAAGAAACTGTTAGCTGAGTGTGCACTCATGAGCTCACCATGTAAGAGCACTGTGATATCACTGTGATAGTGTTGAGAAACAGGATATAGAAAGCCTCCTCGGTGACCGATAACTGAACAGCCTCCTCTCAACCTGCTCAACATTTTGAATTCACAATGAGCTCACATATTACTTACACTGTGAGTATCACACTATCAGAATGGTGTGACGTCACTGTGATCATCACATGATCTCACGTGTTGACTGGGTAGTAGACTGTCAGCTTAATATTAATGAAATATTTTATTTATTATATATAAAACATTTGAAGAAGTTACTTTGCATGTTTGTGTAACCTATTGTGGAATGTATGAGAGCCATGTGCATTTTGAAGGCCTCGAGGCCAAATTAACTGACTTTGTAGGCCTTATGGGACTGTGCTTATGAATAGAGAATACAGAGGGAAGTACCAGAGAAGGGAGATTGTACAGGATGAGTGTGGGAAATAGATAATGTGTGTAAAACTAACTAAAATCCTAACAGCTCGTTAAATTCTAAAATGTATATGCCTCTGCAACCCTGGGCACCTGGAAAGGGGTAGATTAATATAAAAACTGAGCATGGAATAAAAGTTTGCAAATAAAAAGAAAAACTAAAGTGCTACATGTCTAGGTGGTAAATGGAAATATTAAATGATTTTGACATTTTTATAGGATCATTTTTTCTATTAAAGTAAATGTTTAATAGTGATGCATGCATTAGCTTAAATAATTAATAAAATGGTTAAGCCAGCACAATTATGTTCTGTTATATTTTGTCAGCTCCTATTTGATGACGTTGCTCTGTAAGGACACATTTTACAATGTATTATTTTAAATATTTGTATGCCTCATACAGTATATATGGCAAAGAATATTTTAAAGTGTGAGGGTTTTACAGGTGTAGTAAATCCAGAGGTGTAAAATCCAGGTTCAAAAAGTAAAAGTCCTCCTCAGTATTTTGTTCCAATCACCTGGATTTGCTAATTAGCACAGTTTTTCAGCCAGGAGGACTTTTACTTTCTGAACCTGGATTTTACACCTCTGCCCTTACCCAATGAGAAATCCTATGTTTCGATGCAGCAAGTCCCCTGCAGCCAGTACCAAAACACACCAACAATTGGGAGGACTTGCGCCATTGGCCAGAGTAGTCCACATAGAGCTTCAAAACTCGATCAGCGCAGAGCAGGTGAAGCCTCTCATCCTCAACAGAAGCAAAAGGAGGGGGACAAAAGGAGAAGAACAACCACCTGTGAGCGAAATCATGTGGACAAAACCTTGGGGAAATAACCGGGTCCGGGCCGTAGGAATACCATAACAAGGCCCGGAGCAAACTCTATGCATGACTTGCTAACAGTACACTTTTCAATTATTTGAATTAAATCAAGTATATTTAGATTTATAATGGGTCTGGTTCTCACCTTATTGATGAACAGGAATTGTAGTTTGCGAGTAAAGCTGTTAATTCCTCCGTCAACATCAGCACTTCCATTATAATCATCTGATACATGCAGCACAATCAAGTGAAAATTGTTGCATGGAATAAATGATAAATCTATTAGGCAGTCTATTAGCGAAATTGCTTTTCTTCCTGTTTTCTTCAAAACAAAAAGTTGCATCGTGAATGATGTAAACGTGCTCCGGCCCGGAACACAATGTGAGTGCAGGCCAGTGGGGGAGTGGGGAGGGGGGACAATCGCGCTCGGCCCGAGCGTGTTTGATTAGTGTGATTGCTCCATACTGCGCCCGGGCGTGGTTCGTTTAGCTGTCCCTGGTTCGCTTGGAAGAGGTGGGCCAGAGCATGGCTCAGTTGGGCTCGGGCGTGGTATGCAGGGTTATGCAGTGTGAGCGCTAACCGCGCCGGAGCACGGAACAGCTACTATTTTGTGTGTGCTACTGTCATCATTAAACTACTTAAGGGCAGCTGACTGAGTCTGACTGAGTCAGTGTAGAATTTGCCCACCACTGAGCTAACCACCTCGCCTATCAATCCTGACTGCGAGATGGGGGCGTCAAGGAGAAAAACTTTCTCCTTCTCAC
>NW_015653647.1:0-397 GCF_001515625.1 Sinocyclocheilus rhinocerous
AGCATTCTACGTTAACATCCCTTTTCTTCATTTGTCTTTAGCAAAACTCTTACTAATGCAGGTTTCATTTCTAGCTTTACTTTTGCTAATATATGCTATAAATATTTGCTCAATAAATGCTTTAAAACAATTACAATATAACGTGTGGTGTCTTTCTTAATAAACCACTTTCCTAATAAAAACGATTACAATATATGCGGTTATAATACAAAGGTATTACATTGTAGCGAATCAGCTCAAAGGGGAAATAGGAATAATTAATCATAACTAGTTATAATTAATTATAAATATTTAGATCCGCTGTAAGTATTTACTTGACCTCTCAGATACTCATTACTCATGGCATCCATTTGATTCCTGATCTTAGAGAAGAGCAGAGCGTTGAACTGAAAACCTC
>NW_015653647.1:669-898 GCF_001515625.1 Sinocyclocheilus rhinocerous
GTTGCCTATGAGCGCGCTATTCTTTCTGAATTCGGAGTTCTCCTCTCACGTGAGAGTGTTGAGTTCTCTGTTTTTCCCAGAGCACCTGGAACCAACCACATCAGGTGAACATAGTGCATCAGAGAGGCGGAGTGAAGGACCTGAGTTTTTTGGCTAGCTTGCAGTACGCTTACCCTCTGATTTGTAACGATCATGCTGTGCGAGCCCCCTCTCTCGTTGAGAGCTGGGT
>NW_015653648.1:0-5851 GCF_001515625.1 Sinocyclocheilus rhinocerous
TACACAGAATATACACACGTGTGTGTAAAACTACACAGAATATCCGCACACACGCGTTAAACTACACAGAATATTCACACGTGTGTAAAACTACACAGAATATACACACGTGTGTAAAACTACACAGAATATCTGCACACGCGTTAAACTACACAGAATATTCACGTGTGTGTATTTTAGTGTGTGTGTGTGTATATTAGTGTATATTAGTGTAAACCAGTGTCATGTGTATAATCTTATTCATATTCATGTTCTTCAGGGCAAATGGACGAATAAGGAGCGAGTGTTGGTGTTTTCTTCTCGTGGGATCAGCTTCAGGACGAGGCACCTGATGATGGATCTGCGGACCATGATGCCACACAGCAAAGCTGGTAAACCACATCAGACCGGCCGCACTAACCAGCACTAACCAGCTAAACCAGCACTAACCAGACAATCAATCAAATATCACTCTGGCTTTGTTTTCTTCCAGACACCAAGATGGACAGAAAAGACAAGCTCTTTGTGGTGAACGAGGTACTTGAGCAGAAAGCGTTCTGTAGTTCTGTAGTGATTCGTGTTTTGACGTCCTACACAGAATATACACACGTGTGTGTAAAACTACACAGAATATACACACGTGTGTAAAACTACACAGAATATCCGCACACGCGTTAAACTACACAGAATATTCACACGTGTGTAAAACTACACAGAATATTCACACGTGTGTAAAACTACACAGAATATCCGCACACGCGTTAAACTACACAGAATATTCACGTGTGTGTATTTTAGTGTGTGTGTGTGTATATTAGTGTAAACCAGTGTCATGTGTATAATCTTATTCATATTCATGTTCTTCAGGGCAAATGGACGAATAAGGAGCGAGTGTTGGTGTTTTCTTCTCGTGGGATCAGCTTCAGGACGAGGCACCTGATGATGGATCTGCGGACCATGATGCCACACAGCAAAGCTGGTAAACCACATCAGACCGGCCGCACTAACCAGCACTAACCAGCTAAACCAGCACTAACCAGACAATCAATCAAATATCACTCTGGCTTTGTTTTCTTCCAGACACCAAGATGGACAGAAAAGACAAGCTCTTTGTGGTGAACGAGGTACTTGAGCAGAAAGCGTTCTGTAGTTCTGTAGTGATTCGTGTTTTGACGTCTGATTCTAACGGCTGCTGTGTTTCAGGTGTGTGAAATCAAAAACTGCAATAAATGCATCTTCTTTGAAGCCAAGAAGAAACAGGATCTTTATATGTGGTGAGCGACATGTCAGTGAGACGTCAGAAATAATAATAATAATAATAATAATATGCTCATCATGAGTCAGCGGTGTGTGCTGAGATCTCATCTGCTCTTCTCTTACAGGATCTCAAACGTCCCTCACGGACCGTCGGCCAAGTTCCTCGTACAGAACGGTGCGATTTCTTTCTTTCAGTTATTTGACAAGTTTAGACTAGATCATGTCATGTGTGCTTTTTATATTAATAATGACTAAATGTCAGTTTATTCACTGTAGTCGACTGGTCTGCTAATGTTGTGTGAATCCAACAGTTGTCATTTATTCAACTCTTCTTCATTCCTCTCTCTTAATTAAACAGCTAGGCCTTTAGGATGTTTGTATGTAAATGAGCTCTGCGATGATTGGCTCAGCTTGCTGCATGATTGATGTAGATGTGGGTGATTATGTTAATGAGCTGTCACAGTTCTGCTGTTTTTAGAGACTGAGGAGAAAGTCTTGAGTTCTGAAATGATTTCACACTGAACTCTTGTTTCGATGTACCGATGACTGATTTTGTGTTTGTAGTTCACACTCTGGCTGAGCTGAAAATGACCGGAAACTGTCTGAAAGGCTCCAGACCGCTGCTGTCCTTCGACCCGGTGAGTGGAACACGCTTGCGGATCACACGCGTGTGCGACTGATGATGAAGATGAAGATGATGATGATGATGATGTTTGTCTGTCATTTCATAGAAATTTGACATGGAGCCGCATTACGCGCTGCTGAAGGAGCTCTTCACTCAGGTTTATTTCAACATTAATTCCTCTTTCAGTTTTTGCTGCAGAATGACTGAATTATGTGCACATCACGGCCTGTGTGTGTGAAGTGTATGGAGAGGATATGTAGTAATACATTCTCAGCCCACTGTGTTTGATCCTCCTCGTTCATTATTAAAGCACTTGTGCTGAGAAACAGATTAACAGAAACTCTGACTGCTTTCAGACACGCTTATTTTGAACACTGATGCGTGTGTAATCTCCTCGCACGGCTCATAATTACTGAACACGTTCTGACGGCTCGAGTGTGGTTCTTGCAGATCTTCTCGACGCCTCGGTATCACCCGAAGAGTCAGCCGTTTGTGGATCACGTTCTGAGCTTCACCATCGCTGAGCACAGGATCTGGTTCAGGAACTATCAGGTGAGCAGCGCAGCTCCAGCGCCAGGCTGTTTGCGTCAGCCGCAGTTTCTGAATGATTCTGTGATTGTCGTCCGCAGATCATCGAAGAAGACGCGTCTCTGGTGGAGATCGGCCCGCGGTTCGTCTTGAATCTCATCAAAGTCTTCCAGGGCAGCTTCGGCGGACCCACGCTGTACGAGAACCCTCACTTCCAGTCTCCTAACATGGTAACACTCTTCCTCACTAGGCCTGGGACATTCTTCACATTTGATCATTTATTCGCATTTAATGTTTTGCCACGATTACATTTTTTAGAAATCAAAGTATCGTGATTTTGAATAGAAATATTACCAAACGTTAGAATTAGACACCGTCAATATGCCAATGATGAGAGTGAAGAGAACAGAATGATTAACCGCTCGAGTGACGCGCTCGTATCACTAGACACCATTCACACAGAATGAGCTTTTGTGTTGATAAAGATGTGACGCGGCAGAGGAAGAGCAAACACATGCAAGAAGACGAGTGAACTTCTCTTAACTTGAGCGCAGTGTTTCTAGAATACCGTTTCATGCAAGAGACGCGAGCGCAGCAGTCAAACACGTCCATGTTTACACAGAACAAACTATGGAAAAGCAGCGCAAGCGAATAAAAAACCTGTAACTACTGCATGTCTGATATTTCATGTTTGCATCACGGTGACAGACTGAAAGCTGCTGTTGTTTTACAGAACATTTATAGTTAATAATAGTCTACTGCTGTTATACCTTCAGCTGTTTTGCATTTGAATAACCTTGACTTTTGAGCATTTTTGAACGCATTTTCCTCGTATTATTTCTGAACATATAACATGTATAAGACAAGTTTGGACAAGATGTAGTTGTAGTTCATGCATCTTTTCAGCAAAGATATTAAACAAGTGCTTTACATCACGTCGACCGCTTCATGTGTGCTGCTCTGGAAGTAGAATTTTCTTTAACTAGAGGGTTAATAAAGAACAAGTTATTGAATCATGTTGTAGTTACATTTTCAAGTTGACTAGTTAAAAATCATAAAAACGGAGAATCGGTCAAGCGTGGTGAATAACCCGTGTCTCAGGCTGGTGTTGTGTGTGATGTGTGTCCAGCACCGGCGCGTGATCCGGCAGGCCACAGCGGCCCGGCAGAAGCAGCGGCAGACGGTGAAGCAGATCCTGAAGGAGAAGCGCTCGGAGGAGCAGCAGGTGCTGGCCAGAGACGTGACGGACGACGTGTTCTCCACTCCAGCCGAGCCCAGAGATCCTGCGGTCCAGCTGCAGCCTCCAGAACCACAGAGATCCAAGAAGAAGCTGCGCCTCACAGAGCTGAAGAAGAGGACGCAGATGAAGCGCACGGGCCGGAGATAACCTCGCTGTAGAGATCTGATCCCAGACCTGAGGTTCTGCTTCTGCTGCAGGGAGGGTTTCTCTTTTGGGACGTTCTAAAACACTTAACGTGGCTTAATGCATTAAAACTGTGCACGATTAATAAAGCAGAAACACATTATTAATAAAGCATATAATGTACAGACAAGCAGATTAGAGCCATAATATGAACGCAACGCTTTTAATTACACATTAAGCGCTTTCCTCACATAGAAAACCGTCACAAGGAAAACGCTTTACGTGGCTTAATGCGTTAAAACAGTGTTTTTTAAAAGACCAAACTCAGTAAACATTACAACTCATACTATGTTCAGACAAACTTGAGTTTGGTCTTTTCAAAAACACTGTTTTAACGCATTAAGCCACGTAAAGCGTTTTCCTTGTAACGGTTTTCTATGTGAGGAAAGCGCTTAATGTGTAATTAAACGCGTTGCGTTCATATTATGGCTCTAATCTGCTTGTCTGTAAATAGTACGATTTATTAGCAGTCTTTATTGAGTTTAGTCATTCAGAAAACGCTGTTTTAATGCATTAAGCCACGTTAAGTGTTTTAGAACTTGCCTCTTTTTGAGGAACAGCTCAGAATCTGATGATTTACATTCATCTGTGTGTTTCTGCTGGTTTTGTAAACAGTGCAATGTTAATAAAACTTTTAATTAATGTTCAAACGTGTTGATTTTGATTTGCTTTGTAGGAAATGCACCGTAACATGACCATCAGTGACGAGCAGGGCTGTGTTTCCCCAAAGCTTCTTAGTTAAGGACGGCTTCAGTGAGTCCTGCTGTCGTATGGTTAGTCTGGACCACTCTGAACTAAACCTGATCACTTTAGATAGTTCAGTTCTTTACATCTCATTCTCTACGAATATAATAGTTCTGCAAAATCAAAGACAGCGCCGCCACAGAGCCATAAACTAAAACTTTAGGGGGAAAAAAAGAAAAGTTAGCCGGCACGGCAGCAAATGCAGCAGCTTTTAGATCTTGTTGGTCTGATATTGTCGAGTCATCTCTTCTGAACTCTTTTCTCTTTCTCTGTAATAGTAGCTGTTGATTAAGTTTCTCTTCTTGCGTTTTTGAGTAGGTCATCCAATAACAGAAACTAGTGATTTACATCAATATATGATGCGGCTGCTGGTTGTGGAGAAAATGAAGAGACTGGGAAATATATCATAATATTAACGAACATTCAAAGGCCAGTGAAGGCATGCTGCCAGTTAGTGATGCGGGCTGCGTTTGGGCATGAGGTTGTGGGTTCGCGCACTCATTAAAAAATTATATAAAATATCCAGGGTTCAGGGATTAATGTTCCGTCAGTTCATAAAGAGAGTCACTTGCTTCATTCCTGAATGATTCAGCTGTTCGAACGAATCAATTGAATGAATGATTCAGTGATAAAATCAGGGACTTACCGCCACCTGCTGGCGGATTTAGTTTAATTTTTAGCCTATAATTTCAGTTATTTGAATCATATTTCTGTATTCAAAATTGTATAGAAAAAAAATCCTTTGAATGTTTCCTCAGCCGTACCGCTCACACACACAGATTAAGAGCTGTTTCTTCAGCGCTTGTCCTCCTAATTTAAAAATTTAGGAGCACCTTCTGATCAATAATCAATAATTATCCTTCCTAATACGAGCTGACATTTGACTCCTTGAAGTGAGTTACGGCAGTATTTTCTTTTTACCTTTCTAATGGCATCTTTTTCATCTGTCGAATACAAAAATGTATGTTTATAATCTTTTTAACATTTCTATTTAAAACAATATGTAGAATAAGACATAAATTACCAATCATGAAATTAGTGTTAATAAATGAATTTGTACTACAGAGGTGGCACAGAAGAATGGGTGTATTTCCAGACGTTTAATGAGGCTCGGAGGAGGCACGAGTGCAATTACATTCATACATTCATGTGGAGATTCATGTTTTAAATATACAATTTTGAGTACAAAAATATGATTCAAATAACTGAAATTATAGGCTAAAAATGAAACCAAATCCGCCAGCAGGTGGCGGTAAGTCACTGATTTTATCACTGAATCATTCATTCAATTGATT
>NW_015653648.1:5903-9136 GCF_001515625.1 Sinocyclocheilus rhinocerous
GGCACAGAAGAATGGGTGTATTTCCAGACGTTTAATGAGGCTCGGAGGAGGCATGAGTGCAATTACATTCATACATTCATGTGGAGATTCATGTTTTAAATATACAATTTTGAATACAGAAATATGATTCAAATAACTGAAATTATAGGCTAAAAATTAAACTAAATCCACCAGCAGGTGGCGGTAAGTCCCTGATTTTATCACTGAATCATTCATTCAGTTGATTCGTTCGAACAGCTGAATCATTCAGGAATGGAGCACGTGACTCTCTTTATGAACTGACGGAACATTAATCCCTGAGGGTTGGATTTAGTTTGCAATTTGGATTATTTTTGTAAGATCCCGTGAGTCCAGATAAATGCAATTTAATCTATTTCTGAAGTGCTTCTTGTTGGCACTATTGGAAAGCACTATTTATTTATTTTTTCTCTCTCTTCTGTTAAAAGCTGTTAAATTATTAAGCAGTGTCGCATGTAAATTTTTTCCCTTGTATTTTATGTGGTGACCACTGGGAGGTGCTCTGGACATATAATTTTCTTGGTTTTCTTCACTGATGTGATGTATGATGCAAAGCGAAAGTAAAAGTGTCACGCAAGTTCCTTGCTTTCTAACAGGAAAGAGTTCTGTGTCTATTTAAAATCAACACTGCTTTTATAAAGAACACCGTTTTCTCACATAATGCAGTGAAGCAACCCGTGCATAGAATGAATAATCGATTCTCGAGCCATCGATATCAAATAATTCAGCACCACCGCCGTGGACAGCGCCTGGTGACGTCACGCGCAAGCCTCCTGAGCTGTTGATCACGTGACGTCACACCCGTGTAGGAACGCCCACCTGGAGGGCAAACGAAGCTGTGCTCCACTGGACGCCAGTTATTTTTACGCAGTTTGCATTGAGTAGTAATGTAGTAAAACGCAGATATTAAAAGGCGAAATTCAGTAAACATCTTATTGATGATGTATATTTTGTACAAGCAGATGAAGCCAGAATATAAACGCAATGTGCAAAGTTTCACATAGAAAACCATTAGAATGAAAACACTGAACCATTAAGCGGATTGCGTTCATATTCCGGCCCTAATGCTTGCATATGTAAACTATGTATCATAAATATAGAGAATATCACTGTTTTAAATATATTAAGGCACTTTAAGTGTTTTTACAACGTTTTGTCGCACTGTTTAATGGTTGAAATATTGCCGAGGGTGCTTAATATGGATTGCAAATATTTGCGGCTGTGAAGCAGATGGACACCTGACAGGCTTGTGCTGCAGTTCTCTGATGCTTTCCCGCCAGGTGTTCCAGCCGTCACGTGACTCACAGCTATAGTTCGGGGAACACCTGGAACAGGTGCACCTTTAGAGTCTTCGTAGCGCGTTATCTGGAAACACAGCCCAGTTCAAGGAGTTAAGACAGATGCTGTAATGGTGATGAGTTCATTAGGGTGCTGTTAGTTTTCTCAAGTGTTTCATCATCAGTGCTCTTTACTAGAACAAAAACAACCGCAGACATCAATTCACAGAGAGGTTTGTTGAGCTCGTCCTGCAGGAGTGTGTTTGTGTGTGTGCGCGCGTAGGAACCACTTGTTGATGGTTTCTGTTTCCGGTCGGACTGTATCGCGGCGGAACCGGAAACATGGCGTTCAACTTCGGCGGCGCGTCCAGCAGCGCGAGTGAGTTCAATTAAACTCTGTTACTCAGTTCCGATAAACATTCATAGTTTCATATGAAAAGCTGTGAAATATATGAATACACATGAGGAATCGGTCAGAAGTCGATTAGCTCTGACGCGTATCTCTTCACTCGTGTTTGATGATGATGATGATGAAGATGAAGCCAGGAGCTTCTCATGTAACTCATCCTCATCCAGCGGCGCAGTTTCCGGTGAAGCCGAGCTCTCGTCACTCGTGTTCATGACATCATTACTAGGGCTGGCTAAAATATCGATTTCTCGATTTTAATCATTTTTATTTTTACATCTTAAATCCCAAGAATCGATTAGTCTGGCCTGTTTTCAGTTAATGAACGGAACATTATATCGTGCCTCACATCCAATAAATCGCAATTAGCTTTGTGCTTTGGTGTTTTAGATATGAAACAAAGTCTCAGATTTCAAATTCTGTACATTTTCTTACAATATTCAGACAATAAATGCTGTTTTGGCGCTGTTTAATGTGAGTGACAGATCCCTGCGCCAGCGTGAAATAAACATGAATGAACATCCGAAGCTAAGTTAAAAGAAAGACTGCAGTCAGTATTGTGTGTCATGTAATCACTGTCAGTGTTTCAGCTGCGCGGAGATGCTAATATAACCAGCCGCTTGTAACAATAACATCACATTTACCTCAGAAGAAACTGAACTCTAGAGAGGAGCATTTTTCTAAACAATATGCACCATATAACATATTCATTATCATTTTTAGTGTTCTTCAATGTTAAGTTATGTTTGAATAAATCCGTCGCGTTTTTATGACAGCCACTATTTATAATTCAAAAATACGAATTGGAGTAGAAATATTATGATGTATTTGTAACTTCATTATTATAAGAACTTCATTGAGTGTAATTTAGGTGTTTGTATACAAATCAGTTCATGTTAACCTTCAGTGTTATAGTAATGTAGTGTATGTTTTACAGCATAAGTTGAGAGGTGTGTACTGCACCTGATCGATGGCGAATCGAGTTTGTAATTGAATAAAATTGCAAGCTTGTGAATCGAATCGTGAAAGTTGAAGGAAAGGACGTGACGTGTAGTTGGGTATGGTTCCCACACTCAGAGTGTGCTCTGCGTTTCACCATCCGGGGAGCAGCGGGGGGTCCGGGTCTGGCTCAAGGGTCTCAGGGAGGAAGAGAGCGCTGGTCATTCACTCCCACCTGTATCGAGACTCGAACCCACGACCTTTGCTTTACAAGTTCGACTCTCTAAGCATTAGGCCACGCCCTAATCATCAGCATCACATGCATGTGCTTATCGACAGTCATGCTTTCCCAGCATTCCTTCAGATTCTCTCGCCTGTGTGTGTGTATGAGAGAGTGTGCGTGTGTGTGTGTGTGAGTGTATGAGAGAGTGTGAGTGTGTGTGTGTGTGTGTGTTAGGGATGTGCGGTATAATGCTGAGACACAGGCGCTCACCAGCTGTTGTCACGGTTACAGGCTCTCACCAGCTGTTGTCACGGTTACAGGCGCTCACCAGCTGTTGTCACGGTTACAGGTGTTCCTGGCACAGGCTTCG
>NW_015653649.1:0-405 GCF_001515625.1 Sinocyclocheilus rhinocerous
ACACAATATTAGGAAGGTGGTCATAATGTTATGCCTAATCGGTGTGTATACATACATATATAGTTGATCTGTGCTGGCAAAATGAGTCACGAGCAATTAAAAAAATTGTTAATTCTCCATTATAAGACCTTTAAAATGATGTATGATTTGTTGGAATCGGATGAAAAATGACTGAGCTACACCTGTTTTAAGTCGATAGAGTTAGCAAAGTCAATTTTGAAAAAAATCGAGTTAAAGATTTCTGAAGGTTCCAAAGCAAAATCACCTAGCATCATTGCATCTTTTCCTTTATGCGCGCGCTTCGGATGTCAGTCAGCGCGAGAAGGGAGCAGAGAAAAGGTACTCTTCTCAGAAAACGTACAAATAAAGATAATTTTAGATGTTTAAATACTATTTGGAGCATTA
>NW_015653649.1:418-1232 GCF_001515625.1 Sinocyclocheilus rhinocerous
GCCGATATGAGCCTGTCGCAGATATATCGGTATCGGCTAATATGCCGCCGATATATAAATTTTTTTGTTTGTTTTACAGAACATATAACGCAGATTAAATGCTTCTGAATGGTGTAATTACTTAGATTGTCCAGCAGAGCACACTCCATTGTTTGCTACTGGCGACCCAGGTCAGTGTAGTGTAGAGATGCGCGGATGAGCTCAAACTTCACCCGAGTCCGCTGCTTCAAATTATCCGCCCGCCACCCACCTGCACCTATATTTGATCGTCATATTACAATGATTCTAATTCTTAGTTTTGCATGATGATATGATGAATGGATGGTTCATTTTTAACAGCAGATTCAGTGACGTTAGAGACTAGAGCTGATCTGCGCTTCACGGCATGCGTCTGTGGCGCATTAAAGCCTGTGTTGCGGCCACTCAGTCAATGCTGGTGTTTATACCAGCCGCGGCCCAAAACTCATGCTTATCACATCAGTCACATCACATCACGCGGCGTGACAAAATACAATAGAATTCTATTGTATTTTGTCGCGCCGTGCCGCTCGCGTCCGGTGTAGAATAGAAACCATTATAATCAGTGATGTTGTCTACACTGGATGCAGTAAACTGATGCCTCGTTCTATTTATGACGTGCTGACACAAAGTTCAAATGATTTTCAACGGTCGCTTTAACACATTCTGTTGCAGCGCAGACACGGTGTCAGCATAGTGGTCACTTTGTCGCGTCCTGTTGCGGCGCAGACACTCTGTCAGCACAGTTTTTTTAGTACAGTCAGTAACGTAGCAGATTGAAAAGTTAGTATCTTTC
>NW_015653650.1:0-1004 GCF_001515625.1 Sinocyclocheilus rhinocerous
TTTTTTTACAGTGTGTGCTCATTTCTTAAAATGTGTAGATATCATTGTACAATGTTAAAAACTCTTTCAAATTATTATTATTAATAAAATAATTGTATTTCGCAAGCTTTAAAAATGTGAAAAAGCATTGCAAATTATTAATAATAATTTTTATTAGTATTTGCTTTTAAAGATTTTTATCAATTTTTATCAGAGGTGAGGATGTACACTGAAAAAAAAGTGAAACTATTTTCTCTCAGAAATTGTATTACAAAAGTATTTTAATTAATTAAAAATAATTCAAGTACTTTAAGAAAGTAATTAATTTCACAAAATAGTTACAAGTAACGCATAGAGTTTTGAATGCAAAGGATTGGAATAGTATTTTCTTCTCAAACGTAATCCAATAATATTGAAAAATTGTATTTCTGTATTCAGAAGTCATGGTTTTACCCCTAAGGACTAAATTCCTCTCTTTCTTAATGGCCCTGAAGCTAACGATGTTAAAGAACTCCACCTGCAGAAAGAAAGCCACACAGCTATGCTCAATGTCAATAAATTCCTCTCTTTCTTAATGGCCCTGAAGCTAACGATGTTAAAGAACTCCACCTGCAGAAAGAAAGCCACACAGGTATGCTCAATGTCAAGAGTGGTTGCCATGGAGATCTCTGCCAGAAAGTGAGAGAACATGTTGGCTGTCTTAAAGACAGGGTTGCACGTTCACCGCTGGAGTTGGCAGTCAGTGTGACGGGAGCTGCGGTAATTAAATAGTAAAAGTCTGCACAGCGGCCAGCCGCGAGAGGCAAGACTGTCACGACTGGGGCTGCACTGAATCGCTGCCATAGAGGGACCATTACAGACGACAACCCTGTGACTTTCTCTTTATTTAATGTCTCGTGTCTCTCAGAAAGTAACCAGTCTCCCGCTTCTCATATTTTTCTCCTGAGAAAAGATCCCTTTAATCTTTCACTAGTCTAGTTATATATTTCATAAAGTGTGCAAAGACACCCAGGTTCAAACCCTGA
>NW_015653651.1:0-484 GCF_001515625.1 Sinocyclocheilus rhinocerous
GCAGCTTCGTCGGCCACCTTCGGGGGCGCTGCGGCCTCTTCGGCCACCTCATGGGGAGCTGCAGCCTCTTCCGCCGTCCCTAGAGGTGGTGAGGCGGACCCATTCTTCCTCCTCCCCCTCCTCTGTTTCCGAGAGCAGGGCAATGCAGCATCATCGGCCGCCTCTGGGGAGCTGCAGCTTTGTCAGCCGCCACGGGAGGCACTGCCGCCCCCTTAGCTGGGGGACGTGCCAAGAACTCCACAAACCCCCCCAAACATCAGGTGGTCCAGCCCCCTCATTCGCCACCAGTTGAGGGGCTCATCCAGGGCACTATTAAAAAGGTCCTTGAGGGCCGGATCATTGAACCCCAACCCCTCTGCAGCACCGCTGAACTCCAGAGCAAACCTTCTCACATCAGTCCCCCGCTGACGGAGGGAGCTCAGGTCCTTGAACTGGATGATCCGTTGGTAGAGGGGGCTGGAGAGAGTGGAGGGTGGTGGACGAC
>NW_015653651.1:1526-5942 GCF_001515625.1 Sinocyclocheilus rhinocerous
ATTTTGGCGGGATTTTGGCTATATTTATTCAAAGGAGGCTTTTGCGTGTATCTTTACAGGAGCAGCAAAGAGAGCCGCTTCAGAAACGTGCGTGGTGCGGCTGGAATAAACCATAGACTGTATAAAAATATAAACACAAGCACTGAGTGGCCGCAGTCAGATTCAGTGACCGTATCAGAGCCACAGTGCACCGCAGACGTGTGCAGTGTAAATTGTCTAAGCATTAATGGTAGGGAAAGCCCCTTATACTGGAGCGCGGCCACTTATGAAGTGTTTCTTGGAGGTTATAGTACATTGAAGAATGATCATATGACTTTTTACATACGCCATGTGACCTGTAAATGCGAAAAAGCCGTTTCCATTGCAGTTTTGCGAATTATTCCTTTTTCGCATTGCCTGAAAAACCCCCTCATGCGAGCGTAAAAACTTTTTTGCGATATATGGGCGTTTTTGCAAAATTGACGCATTTCCATTAGGCGTATTTTCAATTCGCAATTTCAATTTGCGCAATTTGAAGGGTAATGAAAACGCGCCTACTGAGTGACGACAGTCTGCTATGTATCTCGTCACCACGGTAAGCAGGGAGGGGACCAGAGCATATTACAGTGTCTGACGTCAAACTTGCAAGTTCACACACCTCTTTAATGTTATTTTTTGTGATCTCTGACTGGCGAAGTCGGACATCATTAGTGCCGACGTGAATAACAACGTTTAGCATTAGCCAGCACTTTTAAATTTGCCAAGATGTCAGGCGCTCTGAGTGCGTTTCTGAGTGGGGAGAACCTGTTTTATGTTTTAATCGGAATGGAAGAGCAGTGTTTTGTCCCCGGACTATGCCGCCTCACAGTCACCCAGTTGGCCTGCTGCGGGGGCTCTGCAATGGGACTTGCTAAGCTAGTTGCATCCAAAGCCAAATCTAAGGCCCTCACATTCTTACTATCCTCAATTAAAGTTTGGATGCGTGTCTCTAGTTCTGAGATCTTTGTCAGCCTAACTATTTCCCTGCATTTATCACATATGAATCCCTCGCCGCTGACAGAGAAAGCTACAGTATATGTGTGGAAAACAGTGCAAGTGACAATAATAGCAGAAGCCATTACTCACCGTGATTGTTGAATGATTCAGACTTACCTCAGTTGTTTGATGAACTCGTGAAATACGAAGCGAGAGAAAAGAAATGGAGCGAGAGAGAGAGAGAGAGAGAGAGAGAGAGAGAAGGAAACAGTAGGTGCAAATGACAAGCTAACAGGCTAACAGGATGTTAATGCCCTGCACTCACGGTTTAGATTAAAAAGCGAAAGATATCAAATTAGTACGTTAGATAATATCAGAAGTATGGTGATAATTAAGTTATATTTTAGCAGTTTAAACAACAGAAAGTGATAGTAAGATAAAGATTCCAACAGAAAAACAAAGCTACACGGAGCTACAATCACAAAACACTCAGTAGCACAAATGTGTAATTTTACTTGTTTTGAAAATTTTTTTACCTAATTTTTTTTTTAGTTATTTGTTGATTGTAAGTTGTTGAATTTATATGCCAAGTCTTGCTATTTTTGCATTCCTGTTTAAAATCATATTAAAAGGTCATCATCGATAACGTCTCTAGGTTATGTATGTAGCCCTGGTTCCCAGAGGGAACGAGACGCTGCGTCGAAAACGCTTTGGGAATGCCCCTGTGTGCCCATGCTCTGAATCACATGTGAAATCAGTCCAATGGAATGGCAAAACATCACGAGCGGGGTGACGTAGAGACCAGAGAGCTTAAAAGCGCATCCGAAACAAGCAGCGTTAGTTTCTGATAAGTTGAAGCAAGTTGCTCACAGAGATGCAGGAAGTTTGGCAATGCGACACTGCCTCTCGTTCCCTCGGGGAACCAGGGTTACATACGTAACCTAGAGAGGTTCCCCTTCAGGAACTCGAGCTGCGTCGAAAACGCTTTGGAAACGAGTATGCCCACGCCACCATACTGGCAAATGCCTGTCTAGTGTGAAATCATGGTGAGCACCGCTAAGACCTGAAAATGCACCTGAAAGTCTGGAGCAGACCATACTTCTCCTGGCCTCAAGCACAACAAAAGAAGCATGTACCAACGGGTTTCGCCCCCAGTGAATGACCACCCAAAGGGATGTGGTAAGCAGCTGTTTCGGATGCGCTTTTAAGCTCTCTGGTCTCTACGTCACCCCGCCCGTGACGTTTCGCCATTCCATTGGACTGATTTCACATGTGATTCAGAGCATGGGTACACAGGGGCGTTCCCAAAGCGTTTTCAACGCAGCTCGAGTTCCTGAAGGGGAACAACCACTCATTGTCAGGGGCGGGTCTACATGGTGGCCAGGGGTGGCACTGGCCCCCACTGAAATCTGGTTGGCCTCCCCCAGGTGAAACTTTGCAACGTGTGTGTGGCCCGAAAAACAAAATTTCTTCATTTTGAATGGATTATAGCCTAGAAAGGTCGCAAAGAGTGCTCCCTTTATAATCACTAAAAAGCTGTCACTCTTTATTCATTGCGATCTCACAAAGTTCTGTTATGACCAATTAATCTCTCTACACTGCACAATCAATCTATTATTTACATTGTGTATCTTATAATGAGAGGAATCGACTGTATAACGGAACAAAAACTGGTGCTTAAATGCTCTAGACACGCCCCTGCTCATCGTACCACAACAGCCCTGCAAACCCTAGTGTGTATAGCAGGCCTCAGCCTCAAAGCGCCATGGAGGAAACATGTCACCAACGGGTTTCTTCCCAATGACTGACCAACCAAAAGGGCGTGGTAAGCAGCTATGGCCACCACGTAAAGGTGGAGGGAGTCAACCCTGCTGAGAATCGTTCTTGCAGGAACTCCAGCACTGAACCAACCGGACAGTTATCTGAGTCCAGCTGATGATCCTCACAGCATAAAGTAAAAAGTTTACACTTCAACAACCTCGATTGAGAGACCAGAATCTATGAGATGTGCCCCTTCAGAGGCCACTCCCTTAGTTTCCACAGTTCCGGGCGAGGATTCAATTCAATTCAAGTTTATTTGTATAGCGCTTTTCACAAGGGCGTGGTAAGCAGCTATGGCCACCACATAAAGGTGGAGGGAGTCAACCCTGCTGAGAATCGTTCTTGCAGGAACTCCAGCACTGGACCAACCGGACAGTTATCTGAGTCCAGCTGATGATCCTCACAGCATAAAGTAAAAAGTTTACACTTCAACAACCTCGATTGAGAGACCAGAATCTATGAGATGTGCCCCTTCAGAGGCCACTCCCTTAGTTTCCACAGTTCCGGGCGAGGATTCAATTCAATTCAAGTTTATTTGTATAGCGCTTTTCACAATGTAAATCGTTGCAAAGCAGCTTTACAGAAAATTAATGTTTCTTCATTATATTTAGTAATAGCTTATTAGTGGTGACTATCTCAAGTTGATGTCCATATGGCAGAAATGTACGGTAAAAATCAAGCAGTTAGTTAATGTCATGTAATCAAACAGACGGTGAACACTATTAACAGCAATGATTATATGTTGCGATCAAATTTATAGCAAAATTTGGTAGTTTTGTATGTTGTCTGAGGGTTGGCATCATCTGAGGTCTTCTGAAGGGTTGGCATCATCTCTTCTCAGGTCTTTGTAAGGGCTGCATCCAGACTGAAGCTTGTGTAATTCCTAGTTACCACGGGATGCCAATCCGGTGGCAGAAACAGAGAAGGAAATAGATAAAAATTAGCGTAGCTGCTGTTCTAACTAAGCAAAAAATGATGTGTTCAACCCAAGCAAAAGAATGTTAAACACCCAAATTTTTGACTGTAGAGGAAGTAACATCCGTCTAGATGCAAATTGTAATCTACAAGATTCTGTGTACTGTCTTTTGGTCCAATAAGTAATATCTCTGTCTTATCCGAATTTAATAGGAGAAAATTATTGGTCATCCAGTCTTTTACATTTTAACACACTTCTGTTAGCTTGGATAATTTAGAAGTTTCTCTGGGTCTTGTTGAGATATATAGTTGAGTATCATCAGCATAACAGTGGAAACTAATCCCGTATTTTCTAATAATATTACCAAGGGGCAACTTGTATATTGAAAATAGCAGAGGGCCTGGGACAGATCCTTGTGGCACTCAGGCCTGGACTGGCCATCGGGAGCACCTGGATAATTCCCGGTGGCCTGGCGGCTGATTTGGTCCATTGCCCTGTTTCTTTTTTTCTTTTTTTTTAGTTATTATTATTATTATTAATATTTTATATTTATGCCTTCTCAATGTACCAAAGTGATAATTTCAAATTTTTGTATTCAATAATAAATCATAAATCGGTCTTGACTGTCAGCGCTGCGCTATACGAATCAGTTCTCATGTGTTCTGCGCTTCCGTCAAACGATACCGAACAGAACCGATGCGTGGGACTCGATGAAAGAGAGGAAG
>NW_015653651.1:6864-8508 GCF_001515625.1 Sinocyclocheilus rhinocerous
TATTTTATATTTATGCCTTCTCAATGTACCGAAGTGATCATTTCCGATCTTTTCATTCGATAATAAATCATAAATCGGTCTTGACTGTCAGCGCTGCGCTATACGAATCAGTTCTCATGTGTTCTGCGCTTCCGTCAAACGATACCGAACAGAACCGATGCGTGGGACTCGATGAAAGAGAGGAAGTGGCCAGAAGCAGCAGTGAAATGTAGCAACATCACTGACCTGTTCAGGGCTTCGAGTGCAGGTCAGCTTCATCTGTAAATATGCTAGATAGTTTTGTTTTATTAACATAGTTGAGTATTAAACTGCTAGTGTCTGTTAGGCTATCACTAGCACCCCATTATTATCATCATTCAGAATACTGTGCTAAAGGACATCAATATCGATTGTAAAGTTACATTAAAAAATTTAGCAGAGACAGATATTCACATGGATTTATTGTACAGGGAGGAAGTGAGCTAGAGCAGACAGCAACACAAAAATAATATGAGTAACAACATTGGTTACTGAATCTGAACAAAAATAGGCTCCTACATTACCGCCCCCTAATTGTTCTCAAAGTCTTTGAAACAATTACTTACATTTAAACACAAGGAGCCATATTATTTTAATCCTTGGTGAAATCTTAAAGTTCAAAGCATCACAAATGTAGGTTCCTAAAGACATATTGCCTTCACTATTTACTTATTCTGCCTCCTGCAACAGGCAAAGTTTTGTTATAGGTCTTTCCAAAATGTTCGTTTTTGTCTTAATGCGGACTTGTCGGACGAAGCCCTTCTTGTCAGGAATAGTTTCAATGACTCTTGCTACATCCCATGAATTCCTGGGGGCAGAGTCATCAACTACCAGAACAATGTCTCCAACAGAGAAGTTTCTTGTTGTGTTATTCCACTTTTGTCTTTGTTGCAATTGTGGCAAGTATTTCCAACACCAACGCTTCCAAAACAAATCAGAAACGTACTGCACCTGTTTCCATCTGCGTCTAGAATACAGGTCGTCTTGGTCAAACAGTCCTGGAGGCAATGATAGCTTTGTCTTGAGTAACAACAAGTGATTCGGGGTCAGAGCTTCCAGATCATCTATGTCACTTGATGCTGCTGTGATTGGAAGACTGTTGATTATAGCCTCTGCCGCACAGAAAACAGTTTGAAGGCATTCCTCATCAAGAACTTGTTCTCTAACTGTAGCATTAAGGATTTTTCTTATTGAGCGTATCAGTCTCTCCCATGCCCCGCCATGATGAGACCCAGTGGGAGGATTGAAAACCCACTTAATTCCTTGTTGACTGAGATGGTCCTGAATCTTCTGGTTGTTCCATTTTTCAATGGATTGTCTCAACTCACGCTCAGCAGCTACAAAATTGGTCCCATTGTCTGACCTGAGAACTTTCACTTGTCCCCTTCTGGCTATAAACCGACGTATAGCATTTAGACAGGAATCAGTGGAATCAGTGGAAGCAACCTCGATGTGCACTGCACGAATTGCCAAGCAAGTGAAGATAACTCCATATTTCCCATATTTCTTTCTTCCACGTTTAACCATGAATGGTCCAAAGTAATCTACACCTACTCTTGTAAAAGGTGGATCATCTGGTGACACCCTGTCTGATGGTAAATCTGCCATTATTTGTTTTCCTGTGGG
>NW_015653651.1:8982-13357 GCF_001515625.1 Sinocyclocheilus rhinocerous
TTATAGGTCTTTCCAAAATGTTCGTTTTTGTCTTAATGCGGACTTGTCGGACGAAGCCCTTCTTGTCAGGAATAGTTTCAATGACTCTTGCTAACATCCATGAATTCCTGGGGGCAGAGTCATCAACTACCAGAACAATGTCTCCAACAGAGAAGTTTCTTGTTGTGTTATTCCACTTTTGTCTTTGTTGCAATTGTGGCAAGTATTCCCGACACCAACGCTTCCAGAACAAATCAGAAACGTACTGCACCTGTTTCCATCTGCGTCTAGAATACAGGTCGTCTTGGTCAAACAGTCCTGGAGGCAATGATGGCTTTGTCTTGAGTAACAACAAGTGATTCGGGGTCAGAGCTTCCAGATCATTTATGTCACTTGATGCTGCTGTGATTGGACGACTGTTGATTATAGCCTCTGCCTCACAGAAAACAGTTTGAAGGCATTCCTCATCAAGAACTTGTTCTCTAACTGTAGCATTAAGGATTTTTCTTATTGAGCGTATCAGTCTCTCCCATGCCCCGCCATGATGAGACCCAGTGGGAGGATTGAAAACCCACTTAATTCCTTGTTGACTGAGATGGTCCTGAATCTTCTGGTTGTTCCATTTTTCAATGGATTGTCTCAACTCACGCTCAGCAGCTACAAAATTGGTCCCATTGTCTGACCTGAGAACTTTCACTTGTCCCCTTCTGGCTATAAACCGACGTATAGCATTTAGACAGGAATCAGTGTCTAACGAAGAAGCAACCTCGATGTGCACTGCACGAATTGCCAAGCAAGTGAAGATAACTCCATATTTCTTGACAAGGCTTCTTCCACGTTTAACCATGAATGGTCCAAAGTAATCTACACCTACTCTTGTAAAAGGTGGATCATCTGGTGACACCCTGTCTGATGGTAAATCTGCCATTATTTGTTTTCCTGTGGGGGTATGTAAGCGACGACAAATAACACGTCTTGCAAGCATTTTTCTGATTGCAGATTTGGCACCTGGTATCCAGTATTTCTGTTGCAGTGTAGAATTCCTGTGATTTCTGCCACCGCGTCCTGTTTTCTCATGAACATTCTGGAGGATCAAGTTGGTGACATGAAGATCCTTCGGAATAATCATAGGCCACTTGACTTCTTCTGGCATAGCAGCATTGCTAAGTCTTCCACCGACATGTAAAACTTCATTGGGCAACTGAGGGTTTAACCTGTAGATCGAACTGCCTCTTTTTATGGCTTGTCCACTTTGCAAAGCTGATATCTCCTCAGCAAACTTCTCTCTTTGACAGTACTTCACTATTTCAAGCTCAGCATCCTTCAAATCCTCAACTGAAATGTGACTTCCTTTCCATTTAGCTTTGATGTCCATCATCCTTTTGTCCACTCTAGTTGAATTAGCGGGAGTCTCTGTGGCAGTAAGAATCTTTCTCTTTTGTATTGCTGAATGACAAAAAGCTGACGCTGGTCTCACCGCACGTGCTTTTATAGCTCCTGGTCATTACGTCACCCGCCCGTGACGTCTCGCCCATCTATTGGACTGATTACACAAGAGGTTCAGAGCCGGTCACGCTGTAGGGTGTTCCCGAAGCATCTTCCGACGCAGCTCGAGTTCCTGAAGAGGAACTGTGTGACTCCGCTGTATTCCAAAGAACGCACTGCCGCCTGACTTAACAGACGCGATTCTTAAAGAGCCAGTACACAATTTCAACATAGTACACATTTTCAATGTAAAATACAGAATATATGTCTAAATTGTACACGTGAATAAAGTAAGTTTACTGTGTTTCCTCTGCATTGCAAAGATCAATTTTGTTGATACTGATTTCATTTGCTTGGTAACAGCCCAAATACAAGAATTTGACTCAAAAGATGGTGCACACTTTTAGAAAAGATGGCTTAAAGATAAAAATGCCCTAGAGATAGAGATATTGGGGGAAAATGAACAAAAGGGAAGTGAAGGTGCAGTGCAAGAGTGAACCTTTAATTATTTTCCACGGCCCCAGACTAAGGATTTAGACCTTTTTTATGTGATGGCCATACAAATAATAGGGTTGTCTGGTTTCAAACATTTTTGTGGATGTATAGACTATATACAGGAAATAAGGGGCCAAAATTGCACCTTTTGGGGTACAACACCTTGTCACTGGAACTGAACCCTTAAAAGGACATCTTTGTTCCTTTTTTACCCCTAGGCTTCCAAATTATTACCTTAAGGGTACGAATTACTACTCTTAAGGTACTAATATGTACGGTTTACTGCTACGGTGTCAAGCTGTTGTACCCCAAAAGGTACAATTTTGGCCGCTTTTTTTCTGTGTGGCCTGGATGAGTGTGAGATTTCCCGGCCTGAAATTGCATCCCAGTCCGGCCCTGATCCCATCCCAAAATCACACAATGGTTGTGCCAGTGTTGCTGTGTCAGGATGAACAAGTATAGTAATAGTTTTGATTGTGCCAAAGATCAATTTTGGATTGATTGATTATTTAGTTCTCTCTGCATGGAAAAGTTAAACATGAAATAGAAATTCACCCTATATACACTGTAAAAATATTTTTCAAGAAAGATTATTTGAATACCTTTTACAAGTAAATGCTATTACAGTCTTTCTACTTTAAAACTTTTAATTAAATGTTAATTGCCATTATTTATTTGTGAAATTTACTGGCAATTTCTGATTGAAAATTGTTTCAAAGTAAATCCTACACTTTTTTTTGTCAGTGTATTTTCCAAATGCATGTCATAGATTTTATCGTAAACAAGTCCTCCGTGCATATGTTATGATATTTTTACATCATAATTTTTAAACATAACTTGATCTTCTATTTAAATGACAGACTTCTTTCTGTTAACGTATGCTGGACTTTTCCTGTCATTTTGTCCATACAAACTTGGCCCCTTTTTACAATCGACCACAAGTTCGCATTAAGATCTGCCTCCATCCAATCAACAACTGATGAATTCTTCTATGCATATGGAGTTTCTATTGACATAAATTACATTTATACTGTGGTTGAGCCAATACGAGACACAAGCATTAACTAAACACTTGTTATTTAAAGAAGTCTAGTAGCCCCGTAAACCCTACCTTGTCACAAGTATTATAGCTGTTGCTTTTGTGAGATAATAATGAAGGTCAGGGGTTTGGATGCAGTCCGTTTACAGCTGGAAGTATGGATCTCCTAAAACTAATCTTTTTTTAGCCATTGCATAAGATAAGTTTTGGTTATAATGTGCCTTTTCTTTGTGAATGTGATAACCTACTTTAGATAAAGCAGGTTTACACATTGACTTTCTGACTGAACTATGCTCACACTGTACTAACTCAAAACATCAAAGATTCACAGCTTAACTAGCCCAGCTCAGAAACTGTGGAAGCTACAGCAGACTGGTAGAGACCATCGGATTTCCTCTCTTTAAGTCCACTTCATACTCAAATGTTTACACTAGACCTTTTCTTCCTGTGCCTGGATCTGTCACTTTAACGTTCTTTCTACATCAAATAAAACAAAACAGAAGTATCCCATTGGACAGGAAGTGACATGCAACAGAAGTGTCACTTTCACCTTTCGCTCTCACTCTCGTCACCCCACCAAGCTTTGTGTTGGAAAGAGGGACGTGTCGTTCTGGAGAGGGTGATGAGTCAGCGCTTCAGGCAGATGTGCTTCGTCTGTGTTTCCAGCAGCGCCAAACACGCACACTGGCCAGAGTGCAGTAACATATTATCACATGATTCAAAAACAATACTTAGTGGTCGGTCAAACTCATTAAATCACTGTCTTTAACCAAGACATTTTCAAATGTGTTTTTTGATACCGTCCTGTAACTGGAAAAGCATAACTAGATTTTCACATTTTCTTAATTAAATTAGAATGGTGCTTGTTCATGCAAAAAGTTACCTTTCGTTTTTACATGAACATTTATGTGTTTGTCAGAGGTTTTATTGAAAATGACTTGCATTGCATTGAAGATTTTTTTAAATTTTACCAGTGCATCCCCTGGGAAATGAACCCATGACCTTGGTGTTGCTAGCATACTGCACATGCAAACAGTGGGCTTTAGAGAGCAGTTTGGTGCCACTGATCTTGGAAAAAGTTCTACAGTCTGAGTGGAGAATGCCTCTCAGCCAATCCTCACCTTCCTTGTGCTTTGATTTCATCATGGATTATTAGCATGGAGCACATTATGAGCTCCCATTTCTTCCCTGGAGCCCTCAGGAAGTTAAGCTCTAATTTCAAAGTCTCCCCATTTTTCTTCAGTGTTCCCCCTCTCCCCCCATGTATATTTCCTTCCCTGTATCTCTTAATTTATTTTGCATTTTTCCATCTGAATTATTCAGGGCTCCAACAATTTTACAATTTAAAAAGTGTTTTTTCCATGCCTGGAAAATTCA
>NW_015653651.1:19312-19527 GCF_001515625.1 Sinocyclocheilus rhinocerous
CATTTATTTGAAATAGAAATCTTATGTAACATTATAAATGTCTTTATCACACTATTGATCAATTTAAAGCATCCTTGCTTGCTAAATGTAATAATTTCTATAATTGAAACAAGACACCTAACGTTAGCAGGTTAGACTAGAGCGCGTGCGCATTTATAGTGCATTCTTTTACTGCATGAATCAGTCTATTAAAATGCATTTAGAAATATATAATT
>NW_015653652.1:0-230 GCF_001515625.1 Sinocyclocheilus rhinocerous
ACCACTAGATGGCAGTGGAAGACCACTAATGGAATTAAACACATTTGCATTAAAATGCACGTAAACAGTACTGTTCATAGGTTTGATGGATTCATGCTTAGACAGTATAAAATCACTGTTATAACATTTAAAATCACATTTAGTCATAGTTAACCATTTTGTTCATACAGACATATTAATTTTTACAATTATGCCAGATTATGATTACAGTGAAACCTGAAAATGACATA
>NW_015653652.1:473-1225 GCF_001515625.1 Sinocyclocheilus rhinocerous
TGCTTGAACCCCGGTAATTGCTGCTTGCAGCTATTATTAGGGGTTCGAGCACGAAGTGCTGAAACCCTATTGTAATTGTTAGGATTTTTAGGGGTTCAAGCACGAAGTGCTGAAACCCTATTGTAATTGTTAGGATTTTTTTTATTATTATTATTCTTCCCTAAAACTGATTGTGCAGAATAACCTGTAAGGCAGAGAGCTGAAACTTTGTCAAAAGGTAGTAGTCTGGCTCGCTACTCAGGCGCAAAGACTCACCCCAATCGGCCTATGGGGGGGGCGCTACAGCGATCAAAAACGCTAAACTGCTTATAGCTCCTAGACCGTTTGTTGTAGACTCAAAACTTTTACACTTTTGGAATCCTTGGGTCAAGACGGACAAAAGCCTAGAAGTTTAGATTTGCTCTATGAGGTCCGGTTTTCCCGCCATTTTGAAGTAAATTCAAAACCTACTTTTGCGAACTAGTCCTAGGTTTTTTGCCCGATCTGAACCAAACCACTGCAGAAAAATTCTCTGGACAGTGAATATCAATAATTATCAAAAAAAAGTCGAAATTTCAACTCACCGTCGCATAGGGACCCCAAAACGTTCGTAAGGGGTGGGGCCAATTTTACTAAAATGGCTATAACTCTTGAACGGAATGAGATATCTTCACCAAACTCGGGATTCATGTGTAAGAGCTCAATCTTTGGTCAAATAAAAAAAAAATTTGTGCAGCGCTGCCACTTGGTGGCGCTACAAGATTGAAAAAACA
>NW_015653653.1:0-117 GCF_001515625.1 Sinocyclocheilus rhinocerous
ATCTGCTGATTTGATAATAATAGTAACCACAATATGATTTTTTAATTATTTGAATTATAAGAAATCAATAAAGAAATATGTTATGATTACAATAAGACTATTGTACTTTTAAATAAA
>NW_015653653.1:387-593 GCF_001515625.1 Sinocyclocheilus rhinocerous
AGAAATGTTATGA
The DNA here is from genome assembly GCF_001515625.1 of Sinocyclocheilus rhinocerous. Classification (NCBI taxonomy): domain Eukaryota; kingdom Metazoa; phylum Chordata; class Actinopteri; order Cypriniformes; family Cyprinidae; genus Sinocyclocheilus; species Sinocyclocheilus rhinocerous. Next base: position 401 of record NW_015653653.1, read on the forward strand.
TAATAATCATAATAACAAAAATATCAATAATATTTATATATTATAATTGTATTATTTATATTACAACAATTTAACAAATAAATAAAAAACTTATTATTGCAATAATATTACGGCAATACTTATTAAATAAGAAGTCATTATTTATTATTAATAATAAAAATGTGAATTTTATGTTATTATAAGATGTATAAAA
>NW_015653654.1:0-1247 GCF_001515625.1 Sinocyclocheilus rhinocerous
TTTTCGTGACAGAAGCTTCCACAGTGTAACAGAATGACAGCGACACAACAAAAAAACACAGATAAAAAAAATAGAACAAGTAAATAAGGAATAAAAATATATAAATTGAGTTGTATGTGCAGGTATATTACAATAGACAGTTGGTTTAATAATAAAAATAGACATTGTTTCCATGGTTTTTGTCTAAAGCTTTAAGAGGATTTATACCTAAATGTTTGGACATTTGCATGAGATCTAAACACCAACTCTTAATGTTTAGCCCTTAGAGGTAGGAATCACCATGAGGTCTCAACAGCTAAACGTCTCTAATATAAGTTTGAATATCATTTTGCGTGGCATTTATAGCCATACTGAGAGCAACAACAGATAGTTTACCTCAGATCTTAAAAATAAAATAAAGCAAAGATGTCCGTTAAAACTGTGAACTCACTGCGAACCAACAAGTGTTTTCCATAACAAACATGGTATCAGTCGCTCAGTATGTACATTTAATAATGTTAAAAAGACTTAATATTTATAATTTAGATTATACGCCTATCCATTTCGTTGTGAGTGCAGAGCGCTTCCAGAGAGGCTCCGCCCACACACGCTTCTGATTGGCTGTGGTATTTGATTGACTCTGTCGCGGCGCGTGTAGTTAGGACAATCACGTGTTGTTGTTCACAACTGCTCAACTGAGGCTAAAATAGAAGGCTCCGAGTGATACTAAATAAAGAGCCATCTGGGAGTCGTAAGAGCCGGCTCTTCTAAGGGAGCCGAGCCAAAAGAGCCGAATCTTTGAAAAGAGCCGAACTTTTTGTTGCCGAAATAGCGCAAAAACAGGCAATATGGCGTCTAAAACGTAAGTATCTTAATATTAACTTCTTGTTTATTGAACTTGCATAAAATCACTATAACATTTTTTATTTTTACGAAAAAAAATGGCACTCCTCGTGTGATTTTGATCAACTATATGAAATGATATTAATATATAAATTTTCTGCCCCCATATGTTGAATTTTGGGAGTATTCTAAATGCATTTTATGATACTGAATCATGCGGTGAAAGAACACACTCTAAACGAGCATTCAGTCTAGCTATAGTGTTTAAGCACTCATAACTCCTCTCATAATCAATAAAGCGGTCCATACACGGTATGATAAATTAATCTATAACTTACATCTGCACTTTGTTGCTTATGATGAGTTTCAGTCTGAACGCCTCTGATTGGCTACCGCATTCCTAAGCTCAACAGAGTCGTGTGTGA
>NW_015653655.1:0-150 GCF_001515625.1 Sinocyclocheilus rhinocerous
CACGAGCCGCAGGGTTTAATTTGGTTTTGTTTGTGTATGTTTTCTCGAAGCCGTGGAGACTATTGACTGCCATTATATGACTGACAGACTGCAACAGTTTGAGTTAAAAATCTTTGTTTGTGTTCTACTGAAGAAACAAAGTCACCTACA
>NW_015653655.1:429-869 GCF_001515625.1 Sinocyclocheilus rhinocerous
GTGCCATTTGTTTGATGTGGAGTGATCAAAGTCAAAATCTGTTTTGTTTTGTTTTTATTCTGTAGTATGTCATTCTCAATTCAAAAGGTTCTTCATTGTCCAGATCTTCTCATCCACATGCATTCAGCAAATGGAAAACTGTGTGCGTGGGCCAGAACACTTATCATTTTTTAAAGAATAAAAAGTTCAAAATACCAGCTTTTATTTGAAATAGAATAATAATTATAAATGTTTACTGTCACTTTAGAACAATTTAATGTGTCCTTGCTTAATAAAACTATTAATTTGTTTTAAAAAATTTAATTGTCATATATTTTTCATCTATTGTCTTGATCATGGACTATATTGTTGTGTCAATACATTTCAATTGCTGACATCTCTATAATAATTCACTGCTCTCATGATCCAATCAATTGGATTAACACCAGTACCAACCAGTA
>NW_015653656.1:0-792 GCF_001515625.1 Sinocyclocheilus rhinocerous
ATGAAGCTTTTAGTGGAAGTCACTGGTATGACCTACGTTATTGTTCGGGAATTGTAAAAAGCTAGAATACAAATAGATTAAACTACTCAATTTAGTGAGTATACCATGATTGACAACATGTGGTTTGATACCTTGCAGCAGACATTTTGTAAAATGCATTTTTCATGAAAATTGTCACTGGTGTTACCGTTCTAATGGGTAACACCAGTAAAGATCAGTTTACGTTGATGCTCTTTTACTAACTGCTTTCACTGATTGCCAAATGTAACAATTTAGTTTTATCTACTTAATTGTAGTTAAAAAATAAGGATCTTTGGTCTTATGTATGTCACTGGTGTTTCATATTGTGTCACTGGTGTTACTTTTTTTCTGTCACATTAAATAAAATGTGTCACATGTGACATGATAATTTTACATCCATTGAATTCTGCTTCACTTAAGAGTTAAGATGTAAAGGATTGCATCATTACTTGTTTATAACTGTTTTTACAAATATTTTCATTGTTATAGCAAATACATGGTTGCGTAAATGAACTAACATCATTCAATCACACTTTTAACAAACCTGATTAAAATAAATAAAACATAATCTCCTTATTTGTTGCATTATCATTATTTTTCTGTAACTCTGACTACATGTACTAAAAAAATTGAGAAATAATATTTCATCAAAACCTTTAAAATTGCCAGATAAGTAAGGTAAGACCAGTGACAAAAAAATGGTACATGTGGTCTTTAAATAAATGAACAAAAAATATAAAAAATCATTAAGCTGTCATTTATGTGTATTCA
>NW_015653657.1:0-477 GCF_001515625.1 Sinocyclocheilus rhinocerous
ATGGTGGATCGATTTGATCCATGATCGACATTAAGGGCTTCTTAAGAATAAGCATGCACACATTAGTGAGATTGTGTGAATTTAATTAGTCGTTAATGGAACCGCTTTAGCGCCGATTAATTTGTTAGGTTATTTCAAGTCAAGTTTTGGACTTTAATCCCAGTTTTTTTTCTCGGGTCTCCGTGGTGTTGTGATGAGTCATATTCACGCAGCAGCAGCGGTGATGAGAGAACGCGTTTGACAAACAAATACATAGATAACAGATTATTGGTCACTTTCTAAATAATAAAAGTATAGCGCATCCACTAGTAATTATATATAAATAAATCGGTTTTTACCTATGCATGCAAATATGAAACGATGCATCGCGATACAAATGCTGACTTGTAGCCAATACACACTTTTTAAACCGATGCACCGTATCGTTAACTATTTATGCCGATGCACCGAGCGAATCGGGGAATCTTCCCATCCCTA
>NW_015653658.1:0-2274 GCF_001515625.1 Sinocyclocheilus rhinocerous
ATTTAAGGGGGTCTGAATACTTTCCGTACCCACTGTATGTAAACAGAGTGATACTGTGGTTTGCTGTCTTCCTTCTCTCGTGTTAGTTTTGACACCGTTGTAATTTCAATGATCTGTCCTCCTACCCAAGTGGCATTCAGAACAACATGTGTCTCAACCACAAATACTAGTGTTGCTTATATAGTGCATGAGGTAATTGTAACTGTGACTCATTATTGGTAGTCATAGCTAGCTGGTTGCTTTGCACTTTTTACAATTTGTGGAAAAATTTATAAAGGGGAGTAACAACATTTATTTGACTTCCCATCATGCTCCTAAAAGGGTCCAAAGGAGGTTATTTCTTAGATGTCAAAATTTTGAAGGTATAGTTCACCTAAAATGAAAATTATGTCATCATTGACTCACCCTCAGTTGTTCCAAACCTATATGAGTTTCTTTCTTCCATTGAAAAAAACATATATTAATAACATATAAAATAACATATAACAGTTGACAGTAGCCATTGACTTCCATAGTATGGATAAAAATTAAAATGGAAGTCAAAGGCTTCCGTTAGATGTTTGGTTACTCGCATTCTTCAAAATATCTTCTTTTGTGTTTAATAGAAGAACGAAACTCATACAGGTTTGGAAAACTTGAGGTTGAGTAAATGATGACTTTTGGGTGAACTTTAACAAACTTTTATTTGTAGAGAGGACAGTCATGCAGTAGCATGATTCTTGTTTGCATGCACAATATGAGATACAGATAAATATTACATTTTGGTGAGTGGTTTAGGTGTGACAGTCCAAAATCACCATTGTAGATATTTAATGTTTAATACTAGATAGTTCATTTCTGTGATTATATTTGAAGATAAACATATGTAATGTCTAATATCTAATGTAAAATGAATATGGGATGTTTGTGTTTTAGAGGTTTCTGATTTAGAGGTGTCTGAGGAGGTGAAGAGGGAGTTTCATATTGACAACTCTGCATTATGAAGGACTGCGGATTTGTTAGTTAAGTGTCAGGTGTCACCATGTGACCATATACATATCATATACATATTGAGAGACATTTGCCATCTTACAAAAATATGTAGGCCTAAGCTTAAGATGTGTGTATTTTAATTGCTAAAATTTCCATTAATTTGATTATACAGTTTTAAAAATCTTTTTAAAAATCTAATAACTACATATAATCAACTTCAATTACTTTATTAAAGTAATGCAACTTATTACATTTGATTACTTTTCTAAATTTCCAACAAATGTTTTCAACTGTTAATCATTTAATTTTAAAGCACAGCCACCACAAATTCAGACTTTATAGCACCTCTTTTTACTTTGAGATCATTCTGAGGTTAAATACAGATTTCACATCATAACAAGAAATAGTTTAAAAGCTATAATACTGTTTTTGAAACCAAGTCTTTGCATAGCTATGACAGGAAACACTGGCATCTAACAATGCCTTGGAAAAAAACAGTTAATCTTACAAATTAAGCACATAAATAAACCCAAATAGGAAATAAAACAGTTATTGAATAAGCATGTGTCCTATTCTGTGTCCTGAAACATTGGTGTCTTATATTTTAGAGCAGTCAGTGCAATTTGGGAAAGAAGTCAATTAAATCTGTATGTGTGTGATGCTTCCTCAGGTGATGTCGATAGCATTTTAATAGTTGGCAAACATATTTTGCACTGAACTGTTAAATTTGCACCCGTTTCTGATTTCTGAATGAAATGATTTTTACATTTCTAGCACTGGAACGCATTTTTATCACTCGCCATGGTGGCAACTCTCAGACAGGTTGTAAAGCTTTCAGTGACAATGTGGATTGATGTAATTGGCAGACATGGTGCGATGCAAATTCAAACAAAAACCAATCAAATACATCGGAATAGCATCGCTTTACTAAACAGCCTTTAAATGGCAGAAGGCAACGTGCACATGAAAAACAGGCAAAGCAACAAATTAATATTATTCAACATATCCTAGCTTTTTACAGAAAATATTCAGATGTAACCCCCTTTGTAATCATTAACATTTTCACTGTAAGTGTAACTGTAATTCAAGGATGTTACATGTAACTATTTACTTCCCAAAACTGCATATAATACGCATATGTACAGTTGTCAGGCATGGATGAATCGGGGGGGGGATCTCTGTAATAGTACTAATAAACTGAATGTGTATAAATGCACAATAACCAGGTTACTGAATGTGTTTAAATGCACAATAAATATAATATACAATAGGGCTGCACGATAAATCGCATGCGATATTTAA
>NW_015653659.1:0-627 GCF_001515625.1 Sinocyclocheilus rhinocerous
AGTGAGCCTTCTTGCACAGACACTGTGCAAAGTCAGGGAGGACGAAGAGCAGGTCCTGTTAGTGACAGCCCCTCCTTGGCCGATTCCTCTGAGGAAGGATCTACTGACTCAGAGACGGGGCACCCTTTGGCACCCGCGTCCAGACCTTCATGTCTGGTCCCTGGATGGCACGGGGGGGTTGTGGGGGATCTACCCTAACAGGCGGGAAACTTCATGTCTGGTTCCTGGACGGGACACGGAGGTTCTAGGTGACCTGCCCCAAGAGGTAGTTGACACCATCACTTCAGCGAGAGCACCGTCTACGAGACACGCTTATGCTTTGAAGTGGAACCTATTCGTTGAGTGGTGTTCTTCTCACCGAGAAGACCCCCGGAGATGCCCGATCAGGGTTGGAGCGAAGGCTGTCTCCCTCTACCCTCAAAGTCTATGTCGCTGCAATCGCTGCTAACCAAGACCCCATAGAAGGGAAATCGCTGGGGAAGCATGACCTGATCATCAGGTTCCTTAGGGGGGCGAGAAGGATAAATCCTCCACGACCCCCCTCTGTACCCTCTTGGGACCTGACTCTAGTGCTCACAGCACTACAGCAGGGCCCATTTGAGCCTTTGCAGACGGTCGAGCTGAAAT
>NW_015653659.1:818-936 GCF_001515625.1 Sinocyclocheilus rhinocerous
CCCAAGGTTCCCACTACTCCCTTCAGGGATCAGGTGGTGAGCCTGCAAGCACTGCCCCCGGAGGAGGCAGGTTAGACCCCTAACACGTTCGCTAGATTCTATAGCCTTCGTGTGGAGC
>NW_015653660.1:0-551 GCF_001515625.1 Sinocyclocheilus rhinocerous
TAGCTTTGGCAAAAATCCTGACTCCATCCTGATTCAGGTGGAGCCGTCATACAGGTGCCATGGTCTTGCAGAGCTGTGATGGACTAAGTGCACGTTGGGCAGACTGGAGCAGGAGTGACGGACCTCTTCGTTGATCTGATCGATCACAGAGGGTGGGACGTCGAGCCGTGGGAGCAAGGTGGAGACCAGTACACGTGAAGTGGGGAATGTCTGTGAGGCTTTCTCTGCCATCTCATGCATTGCCTTGGCTGTACCTTCATTTAATCTATGGAGGTCATTCGTACCTGTATGAATGATAATACACTGCGGGCTGCCGAGATCATCATTAGTGAACAGTTCATGAACGCGCTCTGTGTTTCTGCAGTGGAGCGCTATAACCATGAACGCGTTCTGTGTTTCTGCAGTGGAGCGCTAGAACTCGGTGTCTGGGGAAGAGTTTCTGGGGTTCAATGTTCTTTCCAATGGAGTCCATCAGAAGAAGTACAGAGGCCTGAGTCGCTGGTGTCCTGTGTGACGGCGGCGGTGTGTGAGTGTGCTTCTTCACTGAGTCT
>NW_015653660.1:2938-4423 GCF_001515625.1 Sinocyclocheilus rhinocerous
GTTCATCAGATGGGGCCGGAGATGTGCTGACTGGAGAGTAGGGCAGCACTTCATTCTCATCTTCAGATTCCTCTTTAACACTGCAAGCTGTTTCCTCCTCAACTGTCTGCTTTAAAAGGGGAAATGATTTTTCAAAAGCTTGGAGACTAGCTTCATTCCCTTGAATTAAGACCGTTCCACTGTTGTACAGATTGATGGTTTGGAAATGGGAGGAGTGGTCAGCTGATTCAAAAATGCAGATCTGACTTCCTTTACAGATTCCCTTCTTCTTAGTGTAGTGGAAATATTTACAAATAACACTTTTCCATATGAGGTTCCTCTCTGTATAGAAGATCAAGTTTGTCCTCTTCTCTTGAGATGTCATATCAACATAAAGAGATTCGGGGTGTTCATGTAACAGTGTCTGTTTAAATGCTTTTCTTTTGTCTCCTTTAATGTCTGCAGGATAAACGATCTCCATGGCAACCGCTGAATGCGTCCGTTATTGACAGTTGAGATTTATATGATGCTGGTAATTGTTGATAATAAAATAATATATATATAATATATTTATATTATATATACATCTTCTTAATGCCGTACTGTAATGTCCTGTGTAGATGTAGGCAGTGTTGGCCGTACTGTAATGTCCTGTGTTGATGTAGGCAGTGTTGGTCTCTTCTTGAGTTGCGCTGCTGTACCGTACTGATGATTGTTCTGCTGGATGTAGTTGCTCCGATCGCTCTCACAGCTGCCGATGCCACTGTAGATCTGTAAATCTGTAGATCTGTAGATCTGTAAATCGCAGTTGCGGCTCCTCCAATGAAGTGATTGAAAGTTATTGATTTTCTTTCTGTACTCTTATATTTCCATAAGTGTTAAAACAGGTTTTTATGAGCTTTTGCCTCAATTAACAGCAGTATTTTATATGAATTAATAGGAGCTCATATCTAGTGCGTCTGTTTAGAATCCTCTCTCTCTCTCTCTCTCACACTCACTTTCTCTCTCTCACTCACTCACTCACTCTCACTCACTTACTCTCAATTCAATTCAATTCAATTCAATTCAATTCAATTCAATTAAGCTTTATTAGCATGACTGTGTAACACAATGTTCCCAAAGCATTAACATATATATAACAACAACACAAATAATAATAAATAAAATCCATCTAAATAAATGAAAAGATAAAGTCATCAGAACCAGGTCGTCAGCATACAGCAGGCATTTGACTTCAGAGTCGTGCAGAGCGAGGCCCGGGATGCTGCCGGAGCAGTCCAAAGCTTCTGCCAGCTCGTTGATGTAGATGTTAAACAGTGTTGGCTACGACTGCATCCCTGCCTCACTCCACGGCCCTGCTGGAAGAACGCTGTTCTGAGATTCCCCAGTTTGACCGCACATCTACTGTTTTTATACATGGATTGTATAACATCAAATGTTTTTCCACCAATGCCAGTTTGTAATAATTTGTATAAACCTTCATTCCAACAAATAGAGTCGAAAGCT
>NW_015653660.1:4659-5740 GCF_001515625.1 Sinocyclocheilus rhinocerous
TCTCACTCTCTCTCTCTCTCTCTCTCTCTCTCACTCACTCACTCACTCTCATTCACTTACTCACTCACTCACTCACTCTCTCTCTCTCACTCACTTACTCTCTCTCACTCACTCACTCACTTACTCTCTCTCACTCACTCACTCACTCTCACTCACTTTCTCTCACTCTCTCTCTCTCTCTCTCTCTCACTCACTCACTCACTCACTCTCATTCACTTACTCTCTCACTCACTCTCTCTCACTGACTCTCTTTCTGACTGGTGTGAAGAAACACATATTATACATATATGTTTAAAGAAAGAAAGAAATGACAAAGTAAATGAATACAGAGAGCACTGATGCATGTGTAACCAAAGAAAAGGGGCGGGTCTCAACATTTAGGTGTGTGCAGAGGGAAAAAAGGTCAGAAGAAGCGATTACGGATGTGAGTTGTGCATGACCGAACAGCTGTGAACTGTAACAGTTATACTAACGAGCAACTGAATGTTGCTGTTGAGCAAATGTGAAGACTGGAGTTACAACAACTTGTATGACTTGCGTGTTTTCATTTCATTGACTTTTCCCGGGATTCGGAGTGAGTCGCGGGAAGAAAAAGGAGGCTGCTCGGAGATCGTGAGTGTGCTGCGCCATCAGGCTGGACTTACCGGGGAAAACCCTCCACATCAGCGCCTTTCGGGTAACACATAAGATTACCCTGCCATTGAATAACATTGCAGGATTCGACTCAAGTAAGATGTTTCCTTCTTCCATCAGAAACCTACGGATTAAGGGGTAAAAGTAAAGAAGTTTGAACGATCGGGAGAGATTGCATTGAGACACTTGTTACACATTTGAGCTGTTTTACAAGTGGACTGCGTTGGACTTAAGAGAATTGAAAATACAGCCTGCACAGCCTAATTCAACAGCCTGTGAGTTTTGAAAATTGTTTTTTTAGAAAATGCAGGAATGTTAATTTGAAGGGTGAAATACACCATGTAATTGTGTTAAAGAGATTTTTTTTTGTTGTTGTTTGTTTGTTTGTTTTCGGAAATGTTGAAATGTTCTCTTTAAGGGAGTGTTTATTCCAAACTGTGAAAAAAAG
>NW_015653660.1:5791-7317 GCF_001515625.1 Sinocyclocheilus rhinocerous
CGCGCACACATACACGATGCGCAAAACTCCGCATTTGAACAGTCAATAGCAAATACTTAAACTAATAACAAAACAGTAGCTGATTCAGAAGCGCCAGATTGTCATAGCAAAGTCAGAATTACCTCCTCTCCTAGGTTCACGAAACGGTCGTCCATAAAATGCATTGCTGTTCTGTTGTAAGTGATCTTAAAGATTCCTAAATGCATCTACTTCTGGTAGGCCAAATAAAGTGCTTTTGCTTTCGCACTGAAACACACAGCGTCTCCCTGACATGGTTGCTTCAACACTAACTGCGGTTACTGAAACCATGCCTTCTTTCTTTGCGTGCACATTTGGGTGGCATTATGCTAATATTTCCACATAGTGAGGTAGATATGTGGGGGCGTGTTAGAACGAGCCGTTTTAGGGGGGCGTGGCAGAGTCTTAACTTTGATAAAGAATATCTCTTTGGTTTTGAGACTTTAGTCTTTGCAACTTCAGGGATCTTATCTATGCACAATCAGCTTGTAACACTCCAAAGAGAAAGGAAAACTTGAAATTGCATCATATGACCCCTTTAAATCAGAATTAAGCACTAGGACAGTGTAAATATAGGCCTCGAATCACACACACACACACAGAGGCACACACACACACACACATCTGTTTGCTTCTGTGTTTTTTCATCTTCACACAGGTCACAAGAGATCCGGTTTGAGGAAATCCTCTTGGGCCGGTTCTGGCACGCTGCGTCAGACTCCAGAAAAATGTCCTATTATTCTACGTGAGATATTTCCTCTTGTTAAAATATTCAGGATGATGACAGTTTTACGAGTCCTCCAGCTGTACGAGCTCTTGTAGCGCGGCACAGAACATTCTGTGAAGATCTGGAAAATATTAAAGCTCTCAGAGGCCGTTCAGTCTGCCGTGGGAATATTTCATATTTCATACACACTATATCAGATGGCAGGATTTTGTTAGCCGCCTTTCTAATGGCCTTTTTCTCCTTTGCTTTGCAAATGTGAAATTTCAGACCCAATTTTTTATTCAGTGTCGGGGAAAAAACTGTGTGACGGGCTCTTTCGCTGAAAAGCCCCCGCAGCTCTCAGTGATATTGCACTCTCTCTCGTGAAGATAAGTGCTCGCCAATTTTCTCTTTCACCCGGGAGCGTGGGCCATTCAGATTTAGGCAACTTTATTTAATTCCAATGTTCATATTTTTGGTTAAAAACACTGAACGTGAAAAAAAGCAGATATCTGGATGAGAGCGATCAGCTCACTGAAGTGAATGCATCAATGACTGCAGAGAAGATCTCTTCTGTTTCAGTAAAGATTTAAACTCTTTATGTCGGATGAGCAGAAGAGTCATGTGTTACAGGCTTTACAGTGGAGGAGAGTGAGCTGGTCTTCACTGTGTGGAAAAACTGGATGAGACACACACACACACACACACACACAGGTTTGTTTTTGTGAAAAGTGGGGACATCCCATAGCCGTAATGGTTTTTATACTGTACAAACTGTATGTGCTACTGCCCTACACCAACC
>NW_015653660.1:8978-12140 GCF_001515625.1 Sinocyclocheilus rhinocerous
CAAACACACACACACACACACACACACTCTCTCTGTCTCTCTGTCTGAACACACAAACACATACTGTACACACACACATAGTTTATTTTTACTAGTGTTTGTGTTATATGCTTGTTTGGAAAAAAATGTCAAAAAATGTTTGCACATGCAGTGTGTGTGTGAGTGTGTTTGACTACAGTAGTGTTAGGCTTTGGTTTAGTCTGAATTTATCACAACAGAAGACTGTAGTAAGTCCAGTACTGTCATGAGCATCTAAGTGGTTTGAAGAGTTTGTGAATGACAGAGACTCTGATACAGAGGCAATGACTGTCTATGAGTCTGCATGTGTTTCTCAGTACTGACAGTATGTCTCTCTGTCTCTCTCTCTGACACTGTCCAGTCGCTCTCTACAGCTCACTACAGCCAGCAGCCTAGAGAAAGAGTTCACCTTTGACCTGTGTGATCGACCAGCTGTGTGTTTTGTTTTGGCTGCTGTCCATCTGCACTTTCAATCCCATCAAACAGAGCTGCGCGTGTGTTACGTGAGGGACGCGTCATTGACTTCTGCTTGCAGTAATTGATGTAAATGGACTCTTTATGTGCTGCCTGTGATGTTTTCATAATGACTTTATATGTGATTTGGCTCTTCTGCAATTTCAGATAATAAAATGGAGATGTAAAAGATGGAGAAATTAATGACGAGAAGCACCAGCTGTCCTTTGCTGCAGCTCTGCTGAACCCAGATCCTCCGTCTTCATCGAGCTGACCCGTCCACGGCCGCCCAGCGACACTAGTAAGACCAACAGAGATGAGAACAGAAGCTTTCTTCAGCTTTTATAAGCTCCTCGGCTCTGAACCTGAAATCGATGCTACATTCGAATAAGAACTGACATTGCAACCTTTGTCTGTTTGCTCTACATATCAGAATCAGAATCAGAATGAGCTTTATTGCCAGGTGTGTTTACACATACGAGGAATTTGTTTTCGTGACAGAAGCTTCCACAGTGCAACAGAATGACAGTGACAGAACAAAAAACACAGATAATAAAAAAAATTAAAAAAAATAAAAATAGAACAAGTAAATAAGGAACAAAAATATATAAATTGACAATTGTATGTGCAGGTATATTACAATAGACAGTTTTGTATGTACAGGTACTGTATATTATGTGCAAATTTGAGGTGTAGACTGAGTATGAGTGTTAGATAAATAAGTGTATGAGTGAATAAATAGTGTGTGTTCCACAGTTATTGTCAAGTGTTCATGAGATGGATTGCCTGAGGGAAGAAACTGGTCCTGTGTCTGGCCGTTCTGGTGCTCAGAGCTCTGTAGCGTCGACCAGATGGCAACAGTTCAAAGAGGGAGTGTGCTGGATGTGAGGGGTACAGAGTGATTCTGCCAGCCCTTTTGCTCACTCTGGATAAGTACAGTTCTTGGAGAGAAGGGAGGGTAGCACCAATGATTTGCTCAGCATTGTTGCTCTTTTGTTAGTTTTGACTGCTTTTATTGTCATCATAAAAGCGGCTGCTAAATGACTAAATGTAAATTAGATAATGTGTAGTATGGATGAAATCTGGACAGACTTGCACTCCATGTTGTCTTTGTCACACGGCAGACCAGCATCTTTCACGACTCCTGTCCCGTGGCCTCATGGGATAGTCAAGTAGTAAGTCATCCTGGTACTTTTTGCCTACCGTTTAATGAATACTGACTTTAGACATAATACTTTTTAGGCCTACTATAATATAGCAGGGAACTAGGCATATTCAGGCACAGGGTTGGTATCTGTTCAGTAAAACCACTGTTTCCACTTCAGATTATTTCAAGAAAACTGCCTCCCTGTATTTCACAGCCTACATTTCCCAGCATCCTTAGCGGTGAGGTTAAAGGGTAAGTCATGCCCAGAGATCAGCTCTTTCTAGGTTTCGCTGGAGACTTGAGGGTGTGATTTGCATGTGTCTCTGAGTACATATTGTAATAAATGAAATGAAAGTCTGATAGTGAACACAAATGGCTCATTAAACTCGTTTTGTGTGGATGATGAGCTCATGCTGTTAAAGCTAACGTTGTCGTTTTCCCTGTGCATCTCCACACTGAAATGATGATGAATCATCAGAGCTGATATTGCCCTTCAAATAATATTCACTGAATTTATGGCCAGTGTCATCTCAGCTGTTTTCTAATTTATAAAATCTCTTTTTCATTCTGTCTTCCTGCCTTCCAATTAGCTCTGAAACAGGCCAACAGACTTCTCTCTCTGTCACTGCACAAATGTGGCTTCCTGCAGAATTTTGGACACACACACACACACTCCTGAATTCAGGTCCCATTTTCTCCATCCTGAACTTAATTAACAGTACGGCTCAGCCATTACAGGCCAATATCTCCTGTTACAGAGACACAAAAGTCGCCCTTCTCTCCCTCTTCACCCTCTAGCCTCTAAATTCATGCTGCTGCACAGAGATGAGGGAACGAACTGCACAATGCAGCCTGTCGGATCGGTCTATTCTGTGCTTTAATTGGTTTGTCTCTCCTGAGAGGAAGCTCAGATCTACAGGTTCTTCTGTGTGCAGCGTTTGCAGATAAACCTGAGGATGGTCAGCCGGAGAGCTGCAGATTTCAGCTCAGCAGCACAATCATCTGCTGGAGATAGTTCACTCTGCTCAAGAAGATGTAAATCGACCTCAGTTGTTTTGTGATGTTAGGTGCAGGTAAATCTGAAATCATCTGAAGTACCTCCGAGTGAAGCAGGTTTACAGAGTTAACATCCTACTAAAGCTGAGAGTTCTGTCGTCTGCTTGAACTAAAAAAATATTATTCATAGTAATAATAATCATAATAATTTGTTACATTTATATAGCGCTCTTCTGGGTACTCAAAGTGCTTTACATGACAGCGGGGGAATCTCCTCAACCACCACCAGTGTGCAGCATCCACCTGGATGATGCGACGGCAGCCATAGTGCGCCAGAACGCCCACCACACACCAGCTTATTGGTGGCGAGGAGACAGAGTGATGAAGCCAATCAGTGTATGGGGATTGTTAGGAGGCCATTATGGTCAGAGGCCAATGGGCAAATTTGGCCAGGATGCCGAGGTCACACCTCTACTCAGGAAAGACATCCTGGGATTTTTAATGACCACAGAAAGTCAGGACCTCGGTTTAACGTCTCATCCGAAGGA
>NW_015653660.1:15409-24442 GCF_001515625.1 Sinocyclocheilus rhinocerous
TGCTCAAGAAGATGTAAATCGACCTCAGTTGTTTTGTGATGTTAGGTGCAGGTAAATCTGAAATCATCTGAAGTACCTCCGAGTGAAGCAGGTTTACAGAGTTAACATCCTACTAAAGCTGAGAGTTCTGTCGTCTGCTTGAACTAAAAAAATATTATTCATAGTAATAATAATCATAATAATTTGTTACATTTATATAGCGCTCTTCTGGGTACTCAAAGCGCTTTACATGACAGCGGGGGAATCTCCTCAACCACCACCAGTGTGCAGCATCCACCTGGATGATGCGACGGCAGCCATAGTGCGCCAGAACGCCCACCACACACCAGCTTATTGGTGGCGAGGAGACAGAGTGATGAAGCCAATCAGTGTATGGGGATTGTTAGGAGGCCATTATGGTCAGAGGCCAATGGGCAAATTTGGCCAGGATGCCGGGGTTATACCCCTACTCTTTTTCGAAGGATTAAATAATGCTTTTAGAACAGAGTAACAGTAAATGTATAGACTGAAGTGTAGAAATGTGAAGCACGTATTCCAGTGTTAGTGAAATCAGCTTAGTTTGCCGAAGGGGTCTGAATGATGTAATATTTCAGTGAATGTCATCTGAAGCTCCTCTTTCAGCTCATGTTTCTCACAGCCCTTCCTCAGTAGAACAGGAGGTTCTTCTGCTTTGGCTTCTTTAAAAATATGCACAGTTGCAATGTCAGCCTTATTTATTTATTTTTTAACTGTATCAGCTGAAAAGCTAAATGGTTATCTATTGGATCGTAAAGAATTTAACTAAATGTTAACAGTCACAAACACAGCAAAGGGTCTATGAAAGACCTCCAGGAATGAGAATGTCCCAAAACAGGTACACTTTCTTTCTACATACACAAATTGATAAAGATGTGAATTAAAATTAATTTCTAAAGCTAGGAAAAAAAAAATTTTTTTCTATTAAACACTTCAGTGTGATTCAATTTGGCTATTTTAAATAATTTCACTCAAGTACATTTCTAGTTAAAGACTTTAACTATTGATTATGTTTCCCCCCTGCAGCCCTGTGAGTTTCCCTGCGTCCCAATGTGCATACTATCCACCCTATCTGCCCTAAATAGTATTGAAAATTACTAATATCACATAGAATTTAGGATGGATAGTATGCACATTGGGACGTAGGCTTAATCTTCTGTTAATGGGTCTGGAATTGATTGTTTTCATTTGTGGATCCACTAGATGGCAACACTCACCATTGGGTCATTGGTTTGGAGAAGTACAAGAAGAAGATGGAAAATGCCAACAAAACAGCAGAAAATGAAGGTCAAAAAACAAAAGTGGATTTATGAGGTCAGAAGGTGCCTGTGTTTGTACAACTTGATCTTTAAAAGTGCGTAAAGATGGCAGAACTCAGGTAATGCATCTCAGAGCAGGTGTAGTGAAAATGTGAAGCAAATATATTTTAAAATGTATTTGTTCACATTTATTTTGTTGTTGATACAATGAAAGTCAATGGGGTTCAATGTTGTTTGATTCCAAACTTTCTTCAAGATATCTTCTTTTGTGTGCCACAGAAGAATGAAAGTCATACAGGTTTGGAACAACATGTAAATGATGACAATGTTTATTTTTGAATGAGACTACATGAACTAAGATTTAATGTTGTGAGTTCTTCCTCAGAAGTGCTTATTGCAGCAGTCTGGCACCTTGTAAATGAGTCGTTTTAAATGACTGGCCTTTTTAATCATCGAGGAGAGTAAACAGAGGTTAGGTTAGACTTCAGTCTGCCTTTGCCGTATGTGTGCAACATTAGGTGCTGATTTGGTCCATAGACGTGTTGTCTGAGCCTGAGCTCTTCTGCTGGTGGGATTTCTTCGAGCCGTGAAGTAAACTTGTGCTTGTTGTGTGTCGATGGAGCTCAGAGGTTTGTCAGGCACACGTGCCGCTCTGCTGCCGTGACATTTTCCCATTGCTTTGGCATTTCACAAATATCTGAATTTCAAATTTAAAAGAAGTTATTCCTGATACTGCAGCACTGAACGTGTTTGCTCAAAGCAATCAAAATTTGATTGAAAATCAAAATTAAAATCACAGAGTTTCTCAAATGCACTTATTCGTGTTGGAAAATGAAAAGTCATCATCATTCTTCCCCAGGTGAATGACTAGAGAGGACAAACACAGTCGCTGTTCCCATATCTGTGCTGACCTGTGCTTGATGGGCAGTCACTTGGGGTTGGTTAAATTTTATTTTTACTTCATAAAGAGAGAGAAATAAGGTGTATTGAAGCATATTGTATATATAGTGCATCCTGCCAACACAATAAGGGTCTGGCCTTTTTAGTTTGCTTTCTCTAAATATCCAAGATACTTCCCATGACTAAATGATTGTCTATAATGCTACCATGGAGTTATGAGTGACAAAGCATTCTTGCTGGCTGTGTTTGGGTAGAATGAGTTTGTGTATGAGGTTTTTCAATGTTTTAGTGCATTTTGAAGTGGGCCTGAACTGCTGTGTTAAACTGCATGTGGAGAATGACGACTGTGTACTGGGAAATACACATAACCTAAAAACCTATTTTGGAGTGCTGTGATCTGAAGCATTTTGGACTTTTAAATATGTGTGAAAATGAGTCGAAAGGCTGCAAGAATCTGGCAGTTTATGTGTGTGTGGCATTTGGGAGTCAGTAGATTTAACGTGTGAAAAGAGAGCAAAACAGTAAAAAGCCTGGAGAGAAATACAATATGTTAAAACAATGATGCATCAAATTATTTGTGTGTTTGTGTCTGTCTGTCTGTGTGAGCATCATCTCTCACTGCACTCCATCTGCACTCTGGGATTCGAGAGCATGTGGACACGACAGACTTCAAACTACAGTAGACTGATTCTCTCTCTCACGAACGCACGCACACACACACTTGTGCAGATTGCTTGCATATTTCCTTGTTCAATCTAGCAGGCTTTCAAGATGTGAATCTGTTTCTTTTTGCTAGTAGCAAATACATATAGCTCATATACAGTAAATGTCTTAATTGGATTTTTTTTTTAAATTGATTATATTTTTGGTTAGTTACCCAAACTAATGAAAGTATATCCAATTACTTGTCAATGTTCTTCAAGTATTGAGAAATAATGATAATTGTTAGTATACATGAGGTTTCTCCACTTCTTCTTAAACATCGCTAGGCAGATTTTTTTTTTCCACCATCACTCTTGGCATCACACTGTTTTTTTTTTCCTTTTGTCTTTATTTTCCTATTGTCTGTAAAGCTGCTTTTGTGAACAATCTGTGTTGGTAAAGGTGCTATTTAAATAAATGGGATTGAATTGTTTTTCATTTCTTCCCCGTGCCCTTTTAGCTAAACAAAGAATGTCTTTCAAACATAATTTACCACAGTATTTGAGAGATGAATGTGTGAGGGTGTGTTTGTGTGTGTTTGAGCCTCTACAAAGACACCAGGAGGATTGTTTGAGGCCAATAAAAGAGAATCTCAGTGAAGACGAGATTCAGAATGACAGCAGGAGGCCGCGCTGAGGGTCAAATTACTGACTGTGCACTTAAAACAAAATGAAAATGGATTTTAGACTGAGATACCCAGTAGAATTACAGTGATAGCTCAAATTAGTCTCATGAGAAGGAACCTTTGAAACATTTGGTGAATGGAGATGGTGATTTCTGAGGCTCAGATTGACGCAAAGCGAACAGCAGAAATGAATTATTGAATGTGGCCGAGCAGACGTTCTCTTGGTCGTCTCCTCTCATGTGCCTCAAGTTCATTTGTGAAGTACTTTCACTAACCCTACAACAGCTTTAGAGGGAAACAAGCTTTAATGTCTTCGAACAGCCAAAGGTGACTGTGGCAAGGAAAAAACTCTGTAAGAGGTTTAGGTCGTGAAGAACAAACAAACTTGAGAGGATCTGAACTCTTCTAGAGGAGCTCGTCCTCTTCTGGCATTAAATCAATGTCCCCACAGCAGTATCATTTAGCTGTATGCAAGTCCAGCATGATGAAGGCAGTGATTAAACTGTAAGCTAATGTTTGGTAACCGCTGAGCTCCATCCTAACTGACGATACTGATGATACGGACGCAGAGGAGCAGCGTTGTCGTTTTACCAGAACTGCACTCATCTGCCTCATCTCCACTCTGTGATTTTAACACTAAATCACACTGGCACAGTAGAACCTATAAACGCTGCTGCAGAGACGGAGTGAGAGATTGAGGGAACAGATAGCCGTGTGTTTGTAGGACTAGAGTCGCACTTGACAGTGATTGATGTGAGCTTCTCTGTCTCGTTCTGAACACTATGTCGTGTGTACATATAGATGTATATGTGCATATGTAATGCTGCATTTAGCAGCATCACGTGAGATGAACGAGTAAAGGAGGACGATGGGTCACGATGATGAAGCGGACAGGTGGAGAGTCTGTGGCAGAGAGGAGAACGACAGTTTTCAGGCCTCCTCCTCCGTTTCTTCAGTGCTGTTTAAATATTCAGAGAGTAATGAAAAGGTGAATAACTGTCCTCCGCAGGGTGAGAGTGTGAGTCGGACCATATTGACTGGCCTTAAACAGCGGGCGACACCTGGCATGCCCTGTCCTGTGGGCAGCTGTCTGAGAGACGGGCGTCTGGAGAGCAGATGTCTACAGCTGACTGCGTCTGAAGCCACTCCTGAGGGCTTAAGCTATCAGTCCAGTAGCTGATGACCGCAGGTGTGTGTGTGTGTCAGTGAACACCAGTGAAGCTGATGGCAGAGCAGGATCACATCCCCACAGTGAGCAGTTATCAGATGCAGTTATCCAGCCAGCTGACTCACAGACAGAAACTGACTGGCTGCATAGAGGCCAGTGTCACTAATACATATGAAGTGTGTTTGACTGTAACAGAGCACACCTGCAGATTCCTGGAGCAGCGCCTCACGAACCATTCTGCCAATCATCAACACAGCTCTTTACATACCAGCACCTCGAGTCATTGGCTTATTGTTTTTACTTGCTGGTGTTCACTGCTTTTTAATGATGATTTTGCACATTTGAATTGAATGTACCATAAGTCAGTTTGGATAAGCATCTTCCAGATGTATAAATCTAAAAGTACATGGTCCTCCAAAGCCAAACACAGCGCAGAGATAAGACTACTTCCCTCCTGTGTGTATCAGAGGTTTCAGTGTATGTAAACCTGAATAAAGCTTAGCAAACTAATATCACTACCCGTGCTGATGTGATGTCCAAACTAATCTCATTTTATTTTATAGTGTTTTCCAGCATATGTTTGGAGAAGAGAGACTCGGCTGTCTTCACCTCTCACATCACAGAGACGATCTTGTGTTCATCTCTAACATCGCAGCCCATCGCCTCAAACTCAGTCTTGATAACACAGACTTCCTCAAGTTCCTTCTTCAAACTCCTCCAGTCCGTCGTCGTCATGTTTGTGTGAAATCTGTGTGACCGACTGAACTGTCAGCAGTGCTTTTGTAGGTTTGCTTTATTTTACGGAGATCCAATTATCTGCTTGCTTTACCACTATGCCACAGATCTTTAGCGTTCTGTCAAATATTTGTGTATAATTTATCGTTGTGTGTGTGATTTCCTCTGTATCTGTGCTAGTTTCACAACACTTCCTCCTTCACAGAGTAAAATCATTTATTAATCCTTATCACGTCCATTTAAGTAGCATCTTTTCTATATTTTGCGAATAGCTTATTTTGCGATGATGAGTGACTGAAGGACCACGTTCCCTTTTCCGTATTTGCTTTTCTTCTTGTGCACATAGATCCCGTTCTCAAAGACAGATGTATTTACGAGGACAGATTACAGTTTACAGGACTTTCATTTAAATTTGGACTTCACGTCTGATCCAGTCACATGGAGCCGTCAGTCGTCTGTATGCAGAAGAGAATTACGATAAGGGCTGTGTTTGAATAAAATGTTTAAAGATTATTTCAAAAAGCTTTTGCCCCTTAGGCCAAGCCTTCATATCAGGACAGAGCGACTGGGAAGGAGATTTGAAGGTTTAGGGAGACAGGCAGTAAGAAGGAGGTCTGTTTTAATCGAGGACGTCTATGCTTTACATACTGTACATGAGCATGACATCTGACATCCACAAAAGCACTGTGTCCTGTGAATTGTGTGTTCAGGAGACTCTCTGGCAGTGATGGACAGCTGGTCTCAAAGGACAAGAATTATTGAAAAATAATTCAAAGGATTTCAACGGCATGTAAAACTGTTTAGCTGCTGCTAGCTGTTAAAAACCACGAGTGTCTCTCGTTTGGCGGTTCACTCCGGGTTAATGGATGTTACGCTGAGCTAAAGTTCAGCCAGAAACTGTTTCTATGTTACCCTGGACCGCGATGCAGCATTAGCTTTGGGCCGCTCTCTCTGTGTCATGCATTTTGTATTAGCCTGGAGAATGACGCGGCCTTTTTGAGGACCTTTAACACCCTTCCCAAACTACAGACACAAAACCAGCACTCCAGCAACATTAAGACAGCACATGGGCGACAAAGAAGAAATATAACTCTATTATTTGCTTTCCATACACCTTCAGAAGGCAGACAAATGTTAATGTAATCAGAAAATAACGTCAACACCCATGAACTAAAGCTGCTCTCAACAGGAATGACTGTTTTATTCTACATAATTACTCAAGCCTTGTCATGAAAACAAATACTTGTCAAAATGGAAAAAGAGATAGTTCTATCATTAAAAATGTTTTAATTCTGTTCAGTTTTACTCTTTTCTGTCGTGTGTGCGTATGTGTGTGTGTGTGTGTGCGTGCGCGCATGGCTTGGCAATACCGATTGTAAAATAGGCATGCAAATAAAGAAATCAAAAATTAAAGATGGGAGTGATTGCAAATAAATTAAATGATTATACACAATTGTCTTTTTGATCATTGCATCTGCTGGTCATCTGGAGCTCAGTGGATAAACACACTTATTTTTAGTGTGATCGTCTTTTGAGACTGATGCTTTCTGGGGCAGGTGGAGTCTTGAATCTCGGGAAAGAAAAGAGATCATCATCATCATCCCTACGCCCCTGTAGATCAGCTGATTTTTAAACTTCCCTTACCAAAAAGTAGTATACTTCAAGTTTATTTTATTAAGTATACTTAAGTAAAGTTCAAGTATATTTTAAGTATACTTTATGTAGCAAGTATACAAATATCAGTGTACTAGTAGTATACTTGTAAGTGTACTATTTCAATACTCCTTGGGACTAAATTGGCCCACTTTCTAGTATAAACATTACATCAACGTTACACAGTTTTGATGCTGTTTTTTGTCTGATGATCGCGTTAGAATACATGTGGAAGCATCTGTTGTTTCGGTTTCTTCTTCACTTGTGTTTTTTGCTAATAGCACACTTGAAAAAACTTCTTTTTCGTAAGGGTTGGTAATAATTAATATTATTACTGTTGAACTGCTATGATCTTTAAAGCCATTGGATTGGCCATTAACTGGTCAGTAACTGGACACAAACCCAAGCCATGTGTGGAGATGCTCTAGTCTCCTGTGGGCCTTTCACCTGTAACTAATCAACCTGTAAGTGTCCTCAAGCGTTTGTGGAGGGGTGTAATCCTGTGTGCTGATTCCATTTACACCCTCATTAAAAATGATGCCTTATTATATTTGTCTGTAAAAAAACAACAAAAAATCTCCATATTGTTTCTCGACTGTCTTTGTCTGCAGAGTAGCGTGGCCTAATGGATGGATGACACAGGGTTCAGACTTCATTCTGAGAGGATCTGAGCTCACAGTCATGTTCTCCGAGCTGGATTCATCTTGCGGGAAGAAACACACTGCAGTTGCTCTGCATCTCTGGAGCATCTACAAATGGCGAGACAGTATTTTGGTGGCAAATGTAATTCAATCAGAAAATGCCTGACTGAGCAAATACTGATGACACAAGAGGGGTGTTTGTGGTAATGAACCGTGAACAAAATGTTCAACACAAGAAAGCCACATTTTCATATGTTTTATCTGATTATGTGCATGCATGTGTGAAAGTGTGTGAATTTGTGATTTGCATGATACATGGACAAAACATGACATCAACCCTAAGCAGAGAGAGCAGAGGAACAGAAGAGGATGTCAAATATATTCAGCATCAAAGCTGACGGCTCTGGGTTCAAGGGTTGGAATCAAAGGTACAAGTCGAAGAGCTGAGGATGTGATGAATAAAAGACCTCTGTCTGTCTGTCTGTCTGTGCAAGCTGTAGGTTTGACTTGCTGTTGCTCTATGTTTCTCTGCCTGATTTAGGTGTGAGACATTGTTTATGCTCCTTATTTAAAGGACTGTGAAAGATGGAGGAGACGTGAAAAACAGGAGTGATATACATCTGCTTCATTGCTGTGTGTCTTTGATTACAGAGATCTTCCTGATTTCCTGGAATTGTTTGAACTATCTGAAGAGTAATTTCTCTCTGTATGTGTTTGCAGATGAAGCTCTGACTGTGTCCATAACTCGACACGTTCGCCGACGGTGAGGTGGAACAGGACTTTCAATACAATTTTCACCTCCCAGATGTTGAGTGATGGCTTGGCATTTGCGTGAGGGCATTTTCACAGCTCTCGTCCACATGGCAGCATCTGCTCGGTGCTGTGCTTCTCATTCTTTAACACACGCTGATGGGAGATTCTCCGATAGCAGCACAGTCTGACTGTCATTTGACATTTAAAGTCACTATGAAATCAAAATGGAAAATTCTTATTTTTTAATGGAATACTGTAGTGTTTATTATAAACAATTTATCCGTGCACTTCATTATTTTTTTAAAATGCATGTGCCCTCGTAATCTTTAATCAAAAACGTTAACCTCCCCTCTCCCTCAAAACGACTCATCTTCTCTTCCGGTCACGAGCTATGGCACAAGGGCGGCGCTAGTGACGTGAGGGGTAAATGCTGGGATAAACGACAGGGGGGAAAGCTGAAGCTGATGCTGCACTTTATAGCACTGACACCAGTCATGAGGGAGTACATTACCCCTAAATATTGAAAAGATATTAGGATATTACGACAACATTACTCTTAGGACATCGCAAACTAATTTTTTT
>NW_015653660.1:24537-52668 GCF_001515625.1 Sinocyclocheilus rhinocerous
AAAATTCTTATTTTTTAATGGAATACTGTAGTGTTTATTATAAATAATTTATCCGTGCACTTCATTATTTTTTTAAAATGCATGTGCCCTCGTAATCTTTAATCAAAAACGCTAACCTCTCCTCTCCCTCAAAACGACTCATCTTCTCTTCCGGTCACGAGTTATGGCTTATGGCACAAGGGCGGCGCTAGTGACGTGAGGGGTAAACGCTGGGATAAACGACAGGGGGGAAAGCTGAAGCTGATGCTTCACTTTATAGCACTGACACCAGTCATGAGGGAGTACATTACCCCTAAATATTGAAAAGATATTAGGATATTACGACAACATTACTCTTAGGACATCGCAAACTAATGGATAGGACTTATAGGACTTAACCTGGTGGAGGACGCGCTCAGTCATTCAGGCAGTCTCTCTCTCTCGCGCGCGCACATGTTTTAGGCATGTTTTATGCCGTAGATCGTCGTCGTCATCCTTAATAAATAAAACATTTATTCATGCTAGGGAGTCGGCGGTGAATCCACTGGAGAGAAATCCCCTACCACTAAATGCAAACTGGCATTTAAGATCTGCCTCCATTTTGTTAGTAACGCCCCAGCTTCCAACGATCCAATCAATTCCCGAAGGATGAAATCAAGTCCCGCCCTCTCATTTCAGATGCCGTTTCACTCGGATATACGTCACAGTAGAGAAGAAAAGACAATCGCAACTTCCGTTTCATGCCGACTTTAACCGACGCCATCGAGATGGTGAAGCAATGTCTCTGCGCTCCTACAGTAAAACTGACGCATTATGAGCGGCTTTAACAGAGGATGGTGTTTCATACAACAGGTCGTTCCCCTTTTTGGGCATTGGCTTTGGTCTGTTTGTGTTGGTCGGTGTGTTAAAGGAAAATTGATAAAGTCATTAGGATTTAGTAATCGGGAGAAGCATCACTACGTTATGTTTGTTTTCTTTCAGTCTTAGTTTAATCTGTGAGTACTGTGGGTTTTAGATGGATCATTTGTTTTACATTGATAATTTTTTCTTAATGATGTTGTCAGCAGGATATCTGGCGAGTGTTCGTTGTGTCCATCTCTACTGTTTTTTCCCATTTTCCTCTAGTGTAATTTGTGTTTGTGTAGAAACATAAGGGTGAGAGTCAGAAAGGTTCAAACATGTCAAAAACAGGACAACCTAAAAATACTAGTTGCTCATGATGTGCGCAGAAATGTGTACATGCAAAGATTTGCTGAAACAAACAAACAAATAATTAAAAAAAAAAACACCACCAAATAATGTAATTAGAGCAGGAATGTCCAGAAGACAGCCCTTGGATATCCACACTTGACAATTCACTGGAGAACACTGCAAACAGAAAATGTACAAGGCAGAGAGAAGAAAAGCTATACGATGACAAAGTGAAGGTGGGGAAATCCAAAGATTCTCTCAGAATGACAGTTTTTTTAATGCATCACGTAACTTAAATATTTAAATTGACTTCATATAATGGGAATCTGCAATGCATCCATCTATCCAGCAGGGTTATTCCCAGCCTGGATAATGAATGGATGATAGAAGTTCAATTTACACATTAGATTAGACTTAATCTAATCTTCATTAAACTTGAGTGAAGTGTCGTCTCATGAACTCATCTCAGCAGCTTCATAGTGTCTGTGTTCTTTCCTCCCATGTGCTGAGGTGGTTTGTCTTCCTTTGTTGTGGTTTGCTGTAGAATGATTTGTTGTTCTCATTGGGCAGCCAACAATTTATTAAATCAGAATAATATAGTTCATAACAATACAATTTTGAATTGTAAAATTCAAGCTGTTCCATTCTGAAGGAAACCACATAACATCATGGATCTCTCAGGGACCTTTAGTGGACAAAACTAGAACTGCGGCTTCCATTCTGTCAGCTACTATAAACTTGTGAAATGTCACTCTTGGCCTCCCGATCAGGTGAAAATGAATTAAGAAGAGCAGCTCTCGTCTGCTCAGAGACTGATAAGGAGCTGCTAGCACCTTGTGGCATTTCATTCACACACACACACACTGGGTTCACACATGCAGCTGTGATTTGGAGACCAACGGTGACCCACAACACTCCGACTAATATGTCTAACATTAACATGTATCTCGTCATTCAGCGAGTGCTGAAATGGCAAATGAGATGAGAGCAGCGATGGGCTACAGCAGCTCAGATAGATGCATTTAAATAGATCTGTCCTGATTTTTCCCCCGGACAAATACTGACAAACTCGGCTAACAAGACAAATGAATGAGGTCAAATATTCAAGAGAATAAGAAAAACAAAAGGGAAGGCCGAATGTGGCCTGACTCATGGCTGAGTCACCCGATGCAGAGGGTCATAACAGCCGCCCAGAGAAGTGACCTGGAAATACGCTAGCCAATGAAACAACTGAACTCAAGTTCAGGAAGCACAAATCCTGATTAAATAGACACATTCGGCCATTTGACATCCTAAAAATGTGCCCTTTATTCTTCTAGTCTGATCTCCACTAGAGGGGAAATCCAACCTCATGAGAAGACTTTCCTCCAGTCACAAGATCATCATGTTTGTGAATCAAAGAGCAAACATAGACCATATGAGATATGAAATAACCTCCGTCGTAGAAGGGAAAGAACTATGTGCAAAAGGGAATAATCAGATGAAAATGAGATAATGCAAAAATAAAAATATTATAAATAAACTTACCTCATTTAAATACGGCTGTAGGAGAAACACCTAAAATTGGTTATATTTAAAAAAAAATTTTTTTATAAAAGCGTCAATTGTCCATGTATGTAGACATTATCCAAGACTACTTTTGTCAAAGTTTAGTTTTTTTTCAAATGTTGTGTTTTCTGTCTCTGAGTCTTTGATCTCACTTAGTCTCTGTGTGTGTATTTTACACTGTTAATGTTTTAGAGTTTAACCCCTTTTTTGCTGTGTGCTTTTTTGGATCTGGATCATGGCTGATTTGTAGATTGTACACCTCAAACAATATTTTGTTTTTGTGTTTCCCGTTTGATGAAATAACCTCCGTCGTAGAAGGGAAAGAACTATGTGCAAAAGGGAATAATCAGATGAAAATCAGATAATGCAAAAATAAAAATATTATAAATAAACTCACCTCATTTAAATACGGCTGTAGGAGAAACACCTAAAATTGGATATATTTAAAAAAAAATATATATTTTTTTTTATAAAAGCGTCAATTGTCCATGTATGTAGACATTATCCAAGACTACTTTTGTCAAAGTTTAGTTTTTTTTCAAATGTTGTGTTTTCTGTCTCTGAGTCTTTGATCTCACTTAGTCTCTGTGTGTGTATTTTACACTGTTAATGTTTTAGAGTTTAACCCCTTTTTTGCTGTGTGCTTTTTTGGATCTGGATCATGGCTGATTTGTAGATTGTACACCTCAAACAATATTTTGTTTTTGTGTTTCCCGTTTGTTCATTTTAGACCTCCAAGAATACATGTATGACCATTTTTTAGGACCATTTATCCTTTATTTTCCCCAGGAACAACAAAAGTAAACTAAATATCATACCATTCAGATAAGATAAAAAAAATATGTATAAAAAATGAATTAAAAAATAAAAACATAAAAGACTAGCAGGTGGTTAAATGCATGTGTCCACTGTGTGTTTTCCTGCTGGTCATTGCTGTTATTCTTGCAGCTGTATTGTATTCATATGTTTGCTTTCACCAGACTCTCTTGGCACTTATGTATTCTAAGTAATACTTGTAATACGGTCGGCCCCGTTTGTGTGACTTCTTAAGAAATAGGGTTAGGTCGATGTGACTGATTGAATTAGAGCATTTTATAGTGTGATTTCACTGCCTCAAGTGCTCATGCATCAGACTCAAATTTAATGCAAATCCGGAATATAGAGACAAATCACTGATGAAATGTGTATCTTAATAGACCACAATGACTGTGCATGGGTTCTGTTCACACTAAATCATTCACTCTTAGCCATTGTACTCTGGCTCAATGAGGTCTGAATGCTAATGAAGCTTTCAATAGCTGCTCTCTTGATGTCAATGAAGCAGCTTTACTGGCTGGATCAAAAAAACACAGCGGTCTAGAATCGAATCGGGTGCTCTCTCGCTTAACGCTCGCTGTACACCAGTGGACATCACAGCGGTCACCAGCTCGGGGAAACAACAAACGGCAGAACATCCCAACCCACCCTGCGCTCAGAACAGAAGCTGGAACACATATCCGCCTCACATTAAACAAATCATCTCTCATCTCATCTGCAGAACAGCAGTGGGAACAGCTTCTTCACGTTCTGCTCCAAACCTGATCCCATGTTCTCTGATTAGAGCGGCTGAGAGTGGCATCCTCACGGCTGGACATCAGCATCTGCTCATGTGCTCTGGAAAGCGTACACGGTTCCACAGATGCCAGCCCCGGTTACTGCACATCTCATTAGCATAAAGACACCTGTCAGCGTCATGAGCTCTCAAGGGCCCGTGAGCACAAACACTTCAGGACTTACAGTCAGCAGCTGTGCAACAGATGGCAGGTAAAACCCACTTGTGTCTCTGTGGTAACAGGACGCCAATCTGCATGACTATCGTCAAGTCAGTTTTATTTGCATAGGCATCGCTGGTGCCAGTCGTCTGCGTGACGGCCAGGGTGTTTTAGCCTAGACCAGAATATCTCTCTCTCAAATACACAGCGGCTGTGTGATTTCAGTCCATCCCGAACGCTGTTGGTCAGAACACTGTAATGCTCCTGGAGTAAACTGGAGTACCGTTACATTGAGCCGTTTGATTTCTACACAGAATTCGTCATTTTAAAGTCCCGTTGGAGGTTAGACATTCCAAACGTTTAACTGAATTAAGTTATTGAAACATAAAAATGTGAATAATATTTGAATGATAAATTGAATTTATAAACATAAATGGACATCCCTTCTCGTTTTGAAACAGGAATTGTGTTTATATCATAAGGAAACTTGTGTGTTTGAGACAGCAGGAGTGACAGAAGATCAGATGTTACTTTTGGAACAATATGAAATATGAACGCTCATGACACATGACAATATCAATACAGATAAAGAGCAAAAATATTATTTTTTCTGTCTTTTCCGTTCAGGCTGCCACTGTGATTGCGGTGTCAGGCATCAGAGAGGCAGTTCCCTTTCAAAGAAGAATGAATGAAAAATAACAACAAAGGTACTGGATTTTTGTTGATATGTAGATACATTGCACTAATACATAAAGGTAATTATTTACACACACAAAATTACATTTACGTTTATTCATTTAACAGACGCTTTCATCCAAGATGACTTAAAAATGAAGATATCACCATGCTGTTTAAAGTATAAGCTTGATTATTTCACACAAAATGCAGAAAAGAGAACAAGAATAAGTTAAGCAAAAAGGAGTTACTGTGACAGTGGAGGTTCTAGAAAGTTTCATTGTTCAGAAACAACCCAGCGCTGCTCTTATCTACATTATTCATTGTTATGTTAGTTTATATGTTCATTTGAATTGTAGGATTCAGGAGGATTCTTGTGCTGTGTTTGACAGGATTACATGCTGCTCTTGAACTTTCATTTCCATTCACGAACATCAACGACTTACTGACCTGAAAATAAGGAGGGAAAGACTGAAACCGAAAATAGGAAAACATTCAGTTCTTCAAAGAGATGTGACATTTTCCAGAGCTAGATAAGCAAAAGCCGATCTATAAACACACACCATCTCTCCCTGATGGCAGTTTATTGCTTGAATAATGTTGCGCTGTTAATGTGAAACAATCATTCTGTAAGCAATCGAGGGGAAAGTGCCAGACTGATACGCAGTATATTTCATCTGAGGATCTGGATGTTTTGTGTTTTATCAAGTCCTCCTCACTGTGTTTTTTCTCTGTTTACGTCCACAGCAGTAAAACAGGTCGTGAGTATCATTAAACCCGGTTCATAGGTGTATTTAAGATGCTTTCACACTCGTCCTGCTGCTCATATGGGTTTGTTGGTAGCGATGGTTCAGGCAGTAATTTCACCTTTCCAGAAGGCTTTCTGAGAGGTCAAGCTAACACCTTCCTGCAGGATTTTCCAGCGTTATTGATTTTACTGACCCATCTGTGACTCTCTGACAGTAAATTGTGTCTGAGCCCAGCGCTCTGTTATCGCGGCACTAAATGTTAATGGTCATCTTGTAGATATATAGCTAAAACTACTCAGACATCCTGCAGATTTTAAATCTAAGAGCCGTCACAAGCCAACAGAAGCGTCGAGACATGCTGTGTATCTATGCGATTGGGAATAAACTGAGTTTTATGGTCTCTGTGGGTCTCGGGGAGGATGAGGGTCGTATTTTTGGAGGGAATGTTTTAAAACAAGAAACCTGTTTGAACGGTTAATATCACTTTCATCTCAGAAGAGTGAGTACAAAGGGTCTTTCCAACTGGCTTATTCACTGAAAGTCTTTACATTATTGTTTCAGATGGAAAAATGATGGTAATGTCTAATGATGTAAGACAAGCAAAGCCAGGAAATGGAAGAATAACCCTTCAAAAAACCTTCCAAAAAACATCAGCAGAAAAGGTCAGAGTAAATTGAGAAATCTGATTGTGTCTGTAGAGCATCTTCTGCCACATAACCTAAAACTCTGGGTCTCGGAGTCAGAAATCACACAGGGAAATCCTGCGGGGTTGGACGCACATACTGAATCAGCGTTTTAGCTGATAATCTCTTCCTCCATCTCTCTCCTCATTCCCTTTGAGAACACATGAGCGATGGAGACCCGAGCAGTTCATATGGCTTGTCCCACGAGATGCAGGACGGACCCGAGAGCTGCATCTCTTCACTTCTTCGGGGGAATATTTCTCAGACCTATCACTGCAGTAACCCATCAGGCCTGAATTATTGACCGCTGATTTAATATATATAGAAGTGGTATTTCCCACTGTAAATGCAGCAGATATAAAAGCAGAGTGAAAGAGAGATACTGAAGAGTTCTGCACTATGCGGAATGCCTTTATGTTGGGAGTAATTTAAAATTGATGATTTGTAGTAATTTGGTATAAATAGCAGGGTGTTTCCCCTCGGTTCAAATCATGTTCATTTGAATCATTCACTCAACTGATTCGTTCAAAACGAGTCATTGGCTCTCTTTCCACTCGGTATTATGTGCATCTCAAATGCTTCTGATATGAACACGTGATCAGATTTTGTCGTGAACCAAACAGGAAAAAGGGCGACCGAAAAACTTAAGGCAAGCAACTGCGATTTTGAATCCCATGTTTTGGTTCCTCCCTATGCGAAAAATAATAGAATTCAGGATGAAATTAAACTTCAATTTGTCGTTTAGCTAATGATGTATTATCGACCTTGACTTCCAGTGTTAGTGTATTCACATGATAAACATGTTGTCCATTTGTTTAGGGCTGTCACTTTCAACTTTTTTTAAAGAAAATGTGATCAAATATTAATAATCAATCAAAATGTGTTTTAATGTCACTATTGCTGAGGATTGTATGATCTTTGAATAATATCGGTCTTTAAATGCAAGATATTTAAAGTGTATCTAAAGTATACTTACAATAGCTCCACTTTAGCACAATCAAATATACTTCAGTATATCTTTAGTTGGACTTTAGCACACTTCTGCACAATTTAAATGCATTAAGTACAAAATTAGTTGTTCCAAATTAGCAGACTTCAAGTATACCAGTTTAGTATAGCAAAAGTACTATTGCAGGGTATTTTTATTAAGTACATAAATATGTAAATGTATCTGTAGTACACTTAGCACAACATAAATGTATTTCCAATACATTTTAGTATATTTATTTTTCACGAGGGGCTAACAGCTATGTGTGATGTTTGTGAGTTTGAAAACAAATGTACAGAGAGCAGACTGGACAGAGATACAGAACTAATTTCAATATTAATATATTTGATTTAGGAGCCTAGTTTTTACATGAGTTGGGATGATTGTTTGCGAAGAAAGATGCTGTACATGTCATGATAACCTGAAATATTAGCCTCAGAGCTCAGATTGCTAAAATTCAGTGCTACTCTATTTTTCTGCGTAATTGTGATCATCTGTCATTCTCATATCGTTTCTGTGTGTTATGAAGCGCTGTCAGGTGAAGGTGAGCTGTCGTTTAGTACAGCTGCTTCAGTGTCCATGAAGTGAAGGCTCACAATAAGAACGTGCTCATCTGAACGATTGTTTACTGATATAGTTTGTCTACATCAGAATAAAGTTACTGAAAAAGAATAAACAGAATAAAAGATGAATCAGACATGAATATGCGTCTATAGGTGTGTCATTAGGGATCTGTTGTTGTGTGGTTGGCATTACAGACATTCACAAGGTTAAATTCAAAGACGCTTCAAACATTTCTCTTCTGTATTCTTCCTGTTTCTCTTTCTTACCAATGCGCTTGTGTTTGGAGGCTATGTTTAACTGCTGTATGATTCATGAGGGTCAGTGGTCCATTTCAAATGCTTCCAAAATGGTAACATTGGTCGCTTGACCAGGGGCTGTCCCCGTGTCATGACATGCGACATGATTTCAAATCATTTTGAGACTTATTATTCCACCCTTGAAAGTTTTCCTCTCGTTGTCCTGTTTGAGAACCACTGTTTTAGATCTCACTGACATGCACGCTCTATTGTATGTCAATCATAAACCTAATTACTGTAAAATACTGTATTATTTGTTATGCTTACAGCATATTACATCTGTTCATTTCTCCAAATGCATGAAGAAAGTAGGCTAGCTCTAGCTCTGTAACCAGTGCATTCTCAAACTGTGATTTTTACAGCAGAATGTTGTCTTGGAGGAAATTTTCAGGCTTCTGTCTGCTTCCCCGCCAGAGATAATCAACCACAAAGCCAGGCATATTAAAACAAAGCAAAAAAGAAGAAGAAATTGCACTTTCTCAAATCTTTCTCAAATCTCAAAGTCTCAAAATCTAAAAGTGGAACTTGAGCGATCTTGATCATTACATTACGACTTCAATGACTTGCATGCTCTACAGTTTTTATATTAATACTATTTTGAAATGTACTTTTTCAGTGTTCAGTATTAAAATGGATGTTGCATAAGAGCACTTATCAAATGAACTTGTGTCATCTGCTGTATTTTATTGCTGTTGGTTTTTCAACCACAATTTTTCAGTCAGTAGTTTTAGTATACAATAGAAACTACCACAGGTTTGAGTTCAGACTGTTGTTTACAATCTAAAATCATAGCACATTTGATGAGTGTGTATGTCAGATGGCAGGTGAGTGACTGACAGTCTGTTGTGTTGATCAGCAGTGTGTGTCCTTTAATCTCCATTCATCCATTCTCCAAACTTGTCCTCTGTTGGGTCTTGGGTCGTGCTGGAGCTGATCCCAGCATCTCGATTCCCCTAATCTCAGATTTCTTTGTCTCTTTGTAATATCTTGGCTACGTTTTCAAAATCGTGAAAGTGCCCATGAACATGGAGTGAGGAATTCTGGGAGTCGTCCATTGTCGGTGACCCCGTGACCTCTCAGGTTGGATAATTAAACCAAAGCTTCTGCAGCCCGTGTTCCTCCTCAGAGCTGCTCTGTGGCCTCAGTCGTGACATTCGCTCCATGTTACTGCAATTACCTCTGGCAGAAACCACCCTCCGCTCCTCTCTGAACCACCGGGCCCTCGCCGCTCTATAATGGCCATCGGGACTTATAAGGTTTCACTAAATTGCTTTGGCCAGTGATGTATGCAGTGATGTGCTCAAAAACCCATCCGGGATAAATCCGACGGCGTGTTTCAGTGCAGATCGAGAACTGTAAAGAACTCCAACTCGAGCCGCACGGCCTCTTGAATTAATAAACGCACAGAACGAGAGAGAGACGTGCAGATGGAGTGAAGGTGTCAGGGAGAGAGAGACGGCAGAGACATTTCATTCCTTTCCAGAAGATACATGGTGCATTAGTGTTTCCATTTAATGGTTCAATAAGAGCTCTCTAAAGGGATATTGTTTCCGTTTGCTTATTGGTCCATTCATTATTCCAGCAGATGCCTGTGTGACTTTAACGCACATCTCACCCTGGGAAAGCATATTAAAGAGAAAAAAGACATCGAGATGAAGCGCATGTCAACGCAAAGAAAGGGGTTGAAGCTTATGAACACACACACAGACACACGTCTCTCATTTGTGAGCCTGCAGCACAAAAGCAGTCTTAAGTCGCTGGGGTATAATGACCCTTTCACATATGTGCTTTCTTGACATCACAGAAAGAGACATTTTATTGCCATGGATCGAAACGGGTGAGAAAATAGTGATAATAAAGTACAAAATACATACTAAAGATTCAATGTTGGAAATCATTTTTAAAAACACTCTAGAGAAACACACACTACACTAGCGAGTGTAAAACAAGATGGTAGAAACACTATCACATCTGTAATATCTGTTTCTGTAGGCTGTGTGTGTGTGTGTGCTGTAGAGATGCTGTTCAGTTTTATCTCCTGCCCTGCTGAGGTCACGCTCTGTAAACAAAGACTGACGTTATCAGGAATTGAATGTGTTTTTGTATGTTCCTGTGGTTTTGTGTCTTTACCTTTATTTAGTCATGAATGTCGGATTCTGTGATAACAATAATTGTGTCTGTGACCTGTAAAACCTTACTTTATACGTTACTGACATCAAATACAGCGACAGAAAAAAACAACTCAAGAACAACAAAATACATCTTTCCTGTTTGCACACTATCTGCCCTAAATAGCTGGAAGATCAGAATTAGTAAATCCCTGATCATAAAGTGCTGAAAGTCATACCTTTAAAAGTGAGGTTTCCAGGTTTGTATGCTCTTATATACTCTTACACCACAGACGAAGAGGAATTTGCAACAGTCCACTTTCACTTCCAGATGCCAAGGAATGTGAAGTCAAAGCAGCCGTTTTTAAATGTATGAACCCCACAAATATAAAAAATATATTTATAATGTATGAATTTGCTAGATTCTAAGGCTTACATGTCA
This sequence comes from Sinocyclocheilus rhinocerous, assembly GCF_001515625.1. Lineage (NCBI taxonomy): Eukaryota > Metazoa > Chordata > Actinopteri > Cypriniformes > Cyprinidae > Sinocyclocheilus > Sinocyclocheilus rhinocerous. Next base: position 35,512 of record NW_015653660.1, read on the forward strand.
ATGCCAATATTATGCAACAAAAGAGTTTTGTGGTTTTATTTTATGGTGTGATAATGTGTCCAGCATCTCCAGGGAAGTGTACGGTTTTAGTTTGTAATAGCAGAATAATAATGGAGATGCAAATATCATGAGAAATAAAAGTGAAAAGGACATCGCAGCGTTGCTGGCTTGTTATGAATGGGCGATTCATTCTGGGTGGAGTTCTACACGACTCGTTTCACTGCAAAGGATTAAAAAAGTGAGCAAATACGAAAGCTCAAAAACATTTAGATGCCTGGCGTCAAGAAACACAAACATAATAATATACACCATCGGGGAAAAGCTCAGGTGCTTTATGGGAGCAGTCGAGTTTCAATGACTGAATGTTCTTACTGTAAGCACTGTGAGTCCCTCCCTGTTTTGGTCAGCAGTGGTGTCAATGTGAGCTCAGAAATACAGACTCTCTCATATTAATGTGCAGTGGAAATGAAATGTCATGCCTTTATTGAAGATGAAGATGTTTGACAGTAAATGACATTGCGTGACTGTGGATCAATTAAAGGAACACAGGGAATCAGCTCAGGTCTGCTAGACTCTCCCGCTGGACGTTTGCTCAGATCAGCTCATGAGACTTCACCAAGTTCTCAGTTATGTTTCATTATTGAGGAATCGTCATAAATCATTCTCCTAATGGACTATGACCAGCGGCTCAGAACATTTGCTCTTGGGAGAAATTGATGAGAAATGTTTTGATTGCAAACTTCAGACAGTTCAGCTTCAGACATTGTTGAAATCTCCTCTGTGATCTGAGAATTTCTGGAAAGCGAGAGACATCAGCAAAAACGACTCCATTTGCATTCTCAGATTTGTGTTATTTCTACCATCACACTTTTCTCCAAAGAGTTTCGGAGTCCGGGTTACACGTCTCATTTCAGATGCAGGTGATGTGATTATTAGAGTTCATCTGCTTATCACATTTTCACTCGTCACATTAAGTCTGACGCTTATTTCTCTTTGTGGTGTTTTGTAGTGTTTAAAACACAATCAACCACCACAAGTCAAGTCAAGTCACCTTTATTTATATAGCGCTTTTAACAATACAGATTGTGTCAAAGCAACTGAACAGCATTAATTAGGAAAATAATGTGTCAATAATGCAAAAGGACAATGGTAAACACTATTTTTTCAGTTAAAGGCAGTTCATCATTGAATTCAGCTGCGAAGAAATATAGAGCTGAGTATCATCAGCATAACAGTGAAAGCTAACACCGTGTTTCCTGATAATATCTCCCAAGGGTAACATGTAAAGCGTGAAGAGAACCACAAAGAAAACCAAATGAATGAATGGGTTTTGTGAAGAGCATTTCTTGACCAGTGATCACTGACTGTCTTTAGCAGCATCTTTAATAACTGTAGCCATTGTGTAAAGGATAGTATTTTTCCTATTAAACGGAGCAGTGATTTCAGAGACAGTAGAGGAAGCAGGAAGGGAGTGATGTGGATTGACCGGGATCATTTATTTGGGAGAGGTCACCAAAAAGGAGGAATACTGGATATCAAGATGTCTGAGATCTTACGAGTTTTATCTGGCTGGATGGCATGGCAGTAATTGCCTGGGCTATTGAGACTGCAGCGGTATGCTAGTCTCATTTTAAATATTTTATGTTGTCTAAATATATTAGATAATATATTATCTAAGTTTCACTGTGTTCTTTCCAGATGGTATTGCCTGTGTTATTTTTAGTCTTTCCTCTTGTTGACCTACTGATATTAATTAGTTGAGTCATAGATATGCATACATATGCCTACAAGAAAACATTTTTATTAATCCCATCCGTCTTCTAAATTAATTTGCTGGTTGTTGTACATATTTATTGATTTAATTTCCATGAATTGCACGCATTTACCCCCATTTAACTTTCCGTATTATCTATTTTAATAAATAACATACCATTTATGTTTAGTAAATACTGTAAATGCCTGAGAAATCTTTGACTCTATTACTTTATTTATATAGCTCTTCGCCAGTAGGTGGCCATAAATTAGCATGTTTTTATGTTATTAGCGTGTCGTTTAACGGAACCGATCCCGTCCCCTCCCGCGCACCGTACTCACGCCATTCCTCTGCGCGGAATTCAACTGTTTTACGTAAACATGCCCTGCGTCCCTATCTGCCCTAAGTAGTATTGAAAATTACTAATATCACATAGAATTTAGGATGGACAGTATACACATTGGGACGTAGGCATGCGCTAGAAGAACTTTTAAAAAACGTTCTTACACTTCGCGTTTTCCCATCCCACTGCTCTGCGTCTGGCGTGTTTTAAAGCGAAAACGCGTTCTTCTGTGTGAATGCTGTTCACATTCGTTATTAGACATAATTCGGTTTAATATAACTGTGTGAACGGGTAGCGTGATTACTTAAAACATCACGCTCATAACATTTAAGTGTGTGTTCAGGAATGTTGATGTTTGCTTAACACCAGAACCGTTCCAGCTCTTCATGTAAGTCATTAGTTCTGTGGCTGTATAGTGATGATTACTGTGACGTTGTCTTCAGTGACGTGTTAGTGTGTAGTAACGTGAGACTTGTATTTTGCAGCAGCTGAAACGGCGGAACCTGGCGGAGGATCTAAACTCTCTGTTCCGTGAGGGGCGTTTCTAGCGCTTCTTTCTGGAGAAGAGCGTCGATCTCCAGGATCTGTGCGTCGCGTCGCTCTCTGCAGCTCGGCTCCGCCCGCGGTGCGGGGCGTGTCTCTGTGGGAGGGTTCGCGCGCGCTGCTGATGTGAAGACGCAGGTGACGCGGCGCTCAGCTCCCATCGGAAGACGCGCAGGATCGAGACGCGTTGCTCTCTGACGGATACTGACATTATTCCGGACTCAGATTCCAGAGAAAAGCGCAGGGATTTGGGAAGAAGGAGAGACGGAGACGCAGGGAGAGCATTGCGAAGGTAAAGAGCTAATTGATCTCTCTCTCTCTCTCTCTGTGTGTGTGTGTGTGTGTTCTTGGATTTTCCTGATCAGCATCATGACGATGTCCAATTTTACACATGAGATGCTGAAGAGCGTCAGTGTGATCTCCGATAGGAACGCGCACCCGTGTGTGTGTGAGGGTTGGAGGAGGATCTCTTGTTTCGGATCATGTCAGGTTTGATCTCTAAGTCTCCAGTGTGTTTCGGGGTCTGGAAACACGATGCTGGTTAAAGCAGAGAACCGGAGGATGCGCGTGAAGGGAAGTGACTGTGATTGATGAATGTTCGCTGAAGAGACTCTAATGATCAGAGCATCGATCACTCATGTGTCTCCGCACACATTTGACATGCTATTTCAGCAGCTGCCGTAGTGTCGAGACATCATTAAACACAGTGTTTCCATCCACGATCTCTAGACTGCTCCGTCTGACACACACACACACGATAGACACAAAGGAACTAAGTTGTGTGTGATTGTAGGCGTTGACAGTCGTTCTTGTGTGGCTTCGTTCTCTCTTGTCTGTATTGTGTTCATTAAAATGGGCTGAAATCAAAGGACTGGCCTGTTCTGTCTGATTTCACATTGAGTTCATGAGTTCATGTGTAGTGAGGATGATTTCAGCGCGCAGCTCCTCCGCTGGGGTGCGATAGACAACCTCTCTGAACAACCCGCAGAGACACACACACACACACACACACATAGAGAGAAAAAAAGAGAGAGAGAGACTGAGAGGTGGATGATGACGCTTTGATTTCGTTTCTTTCATATAGCTGGTGTGTGTGTGTGTACAGGCTTGAATTGATCTGCTCTGTACAATTCAGAAACCCCTTTGTGATCACTTTCTCATTATTATAATCAAAGGGTTTCTCATTTTTCTCGGCTCTTACATCTGGGCTCAAATGTCTGAAAATGTTCTTGCAAATATAGCCAAACCATGTCAAAAAATGTTACACACTGATTGTGTGTTTGCACAATGATACTCTTGCTTTGTGGATTCCCCTGACAAGTTATTAGTATACAAATGATATATTGACTGTGTGGTTGATCAGTAGGTTATTGATGACCGCGTTCAGAGCTGCAGTGTGTGTGTGTGTGTGTGTGTGTGTGTGTGTGTGTGTGTCAGGTTGATCTGCTTCTGTAAGCGTGTGGGTGACCCCGAGTTTTCTGAGATTTAGCAGCACCAAACACATCTGAGGAAACGCCGACCTTCAGCACACTTCAGCTTTACTCACAAATACAAATATTTCTAGCTTATGTTTATGTGTTTCTAATAAGCTGCCATATATTCAGCATTTGATTCTTTTTTTTTCATTGTCATTAAACATCTCAGAGATTTTTCTTTCGCTGCTCAATCTTCTGTCTTGAACACTGGGGTTTATAAGTCACTGTTTTCTGTAAAGCTGATTTAGAATGGAGTGTGTGAAAACAAGTAAATTAAACTTGAAATAATGCTTGCACACATAATGCGGTGATGTAATTGGATTATCGCTTGTGCAAGTACAAATGGCAGCAGTGAAGTAGAAAAGATTCACAATCTTTCAGATCTCAGTAGCTCTCTTTCCAAACCAAAAGCTGGTGTTAAATGCATTTTCCTTGTGTTTAACTAATAGTTGTTGTCCTCACAGCAGGAGAGTTGTGTGTGGTTGTGAGGGAACGTTTAAGGTCTTTTCCTCAGATGTGCTGAAGCTTCATCTGGCAGATGTCTGTCAGGAGTCTGAATGCATTCATGTTGGGATAAAATGCTTCTGGCCAAATTAAGATCCTGTTCTTCACTGGCCAGATCTCTGCAGGACCTTTATGTGTTTGTCAAGTCAAATTTACTGGTGAAGCATTTTTCACACATTGTCTGAAAGCAGTTTTCCAGAAAATCTGATTTTAATGATTATAATGTCTTCATTCCTTAGAGTAGCATTTATCAGATTAGAGATGGTTGACATTATGTTACAGTATAAACAATCAAGCAGTTGAGATTTGCTGTATGTTATATATTGCTTAATGTGAGTGTGCTGTATTCGGCACGGCTGTGTTTGAATGTTTCTCAGAACCTTTAACTGTTAGTTTAGTTCCTGTCAGCTCTTTAAAGTGGGAGATCAGCTTAAAAAGCTCTTTTTGTCTTTGAACACTGATCCAGAGCTCAGCTGAAGGAGCCGTGATGCTCCAGATGTGACCTCCTCACCTGCCGTGACAGCGGCTCGACCCCGACACCCAGAGATCGCTGCCGCCTGTTAGCAGCGCCGCTGATCTGACTATAATCCCTCTCCTCTAACCACCCTAACCGGCATTTCTCTCTCTCGCCTCGTAAAGAGATCTTAAAACGAGGTAACGAGAGCGTAGCGATCAGAAGTGTCTCTAAAACGAGCTGAATGCTAAAGTGAGCAGATCCTCCTCCGTTCACATCATCCAGATCATCACTGACGCTGATTAGCGGTACGTGACGAGACTTCAGACACATCTGATGAGACGGTCTAGTGACGGAGGTGTGTGTTTTGCATTTTGGTAAAAACTGAGGCTGTTTTCTTCTTAAGAGGCCTAATGTGCTTAGAGAAGATTTACACGGGGCCTACAAACATGAAAGGAAAACGTTAAAGAATCGGTTCACCCTGAAAGGAATATTCTGTCATCGTTTACTCACCCGCATGCTGTTTTACACTGATTTGACTTTCCTTGCCATCAGAATTGAAATAAGAAAATGTCACTCTTTTCCCTGCAGGGTCAACTGAAGCCTAGAGCTCTAGAGTCTTCTTCCCATGTGAAATCTCATGAGCACACTGGGAGTTTTGGCCAACGTTGAGATTATCAGTTTGTGTGACTACAGAGTCATATGTTATGGTACTTTTATGTTGCTTTTGCATGAATGCTTCAGTGTGCATTTTTTTACTGTAATTGTTTAGAAGAGCGAGCAGTACTATCAGTCTGTCATAGAAGAAGAAGAAAGAAAATCATAGAGGTTTGGAATGAAGTGAGGCTGAGTAAATGATGACAGAATCCACAAGAGAATAACTAAGACAAATGTATATTTTAGTTCTTCTTTGTTTTTATGGTCATGGTTGAGCAATTACTGCTTAAGATTTGAGAGAAACAGAACCTTTGAATGAAATAGTGAAGGACAGTGTCTTTAATAATGGTAGCCAGAGAACTCAAACGGTTTGATTTAAGTAATCGTGCCACGGAAGCTCAGGAAGATTGGGCTGAAATAACAGCGCTGGATCGCTCTGAACTGCTCTGATCTCGTTTCCCGAGAGTTTCTTTCACTTAAGAGGAATTTCACGTGCCGACTGCTCCTAGAGTTGAAAGTGAATTCCTTCCATTTCATTTAAGGAGAATCTTAAAAATCAATCCAGGGTGACTGAATGAAATGATGTGGAAATTTCTCCATGTTCACAGGAGTACAGACAGTGAAGTGATTAAGATCTCATAGACATCAGAGCATTACTGGATGATTTATTCTGAACTGAACACGTAGGGTTAAAGTGTTACATCAGCATTAACCCTGAAGAGTTGGATGATATTTGTCTTTGTGTTCTTTATTCTGTTGGCAGATGGTTCCTCTGCGTTTACAGTGGGATGATGATGAAGGTTGCTGCTTTGAGTAAAGCTGAACCTCATTTTGCAGGCGGTCACTGAGCTCACGTTGAGCAAAACTCTCTCTGAAGGGGTCATAAAATGCATTCTAAGATCATTTTGCATCCTTTGCTACAAACACTTCATTTCAGGTGACGTAGAGCCATATGCATTTAAGCCTGAGGCAGGAGAGAATGGCTATCTGAAAATGTTATCTTTATTTAGTTCTAAAACTATTATTTTATCTGTAGGCATGCTATAATGAATTGCTATTTGGGAAAAAATGGCAGCATGTTGAGATTAAGAAAAGAGTCTGATAACATTCTTGTTCATTTGCGCAGGCACATCATTAAAATAAACTGCAGCCATGCATTTCTAATTGGTTATGGAGTTTTAGTAGGTTTGCCTTTTGGTAGTTTGTCTGTATATAGGGACAGAACAACATTGGACAGTTTTACTCGACAACAGTATCACTCTTGTCATGCACACATCTCCTTGAGTTACATACACATGTAAAGAGGGCATCTAGAGAAAAATCACTTGTGAATAAAAGCCTTTGACACCAGACGAGCAGATCTAAATGGAACGCTGCAGTCAATGCTTTTCACAATAAATTATGCCAATCATAAGCATAATGTTTTTCTACGAATTATGCAGCCCTAGTTTAAGTATATGTATTCATTTAGAGCTGTGTTCATCCAAAGCAGTTTATGAATGTGATCTACAATAATAAAATAAGCAGTAAACCAGAGGAGTGACCCGCAGCACCAGTACAGCGGCAGGCAGGAGAACGTGGAGAAAGACTAGTTAGTTTGTGCGTCTCTGCAGTGCTGCTGCTGATTCAGCACTTCTCTTCAGTTCTCTGTGTGTAAATGTGTTCGCTTCACCACTCTTATCTGAACAGCTCCCAGTTTACCTCTTTCTCTCTCTCTCACACACACACAAACAGGATTCAGGCTGGGCATCTCAGCACCTCTGGACCTCTTTCATAGAGAGCAGGCGATTGTAAAGGATGCCTATTTCTGTGACGCAATAGAAACTGTTGATCGTGTCTGGGCTGTCCTGATCTCTGCCCGATTGATCTGTTCAGTTTGTCCATCTAGCGTCCCTTCATTACGTCTCTCAGTGACATGGACACCATTGACCCTTTCTTTCTCTCTCTCTCTCTCTCTTTCTCATTTGCATTCTTATTTTCTTCTCAAATGTACTTCTTTGGCATGCCAGACATTATTACCAAAGCATGCAGGCGTCACTCAGTGCACCAGGCCACTAGTAATATAATAATAATACAATTAGAGTAAAAGAGTAATAATACACTCTCTTCCTATAACTAAAAAATAAGTTTTGTTGTTATCTAACTTTCTGAAGGGCAAATAATTTCAAAGTTGGGATCTCATGTTTTCCTGATGTCCTCAGAATTTTGGCCTGTTATAGCAGGTGTTTCTCTGTCTCTATAGACATATAAACTCTATAGGATAAATATTTATATAAGCTTATCTATGAGTAAACACACTTGGCGGTGGTCAGCTGTGGTCAGTATTCTTCAGTGCTTTTTTAGACCCATCTGTAATTCTTTCTACTGTTGTACAGTTTACTGTCTCATCTGTGCATGTTAGTATTTTCTTTCCGTTTTGGACAGACAGTGTTTTGACTGTGATCTGATTCTTTGAAAGAGAGCAGATGTAAATCTGTGATCATGTAGTTGACTGTTGAGCAACCCTGAAACCCTAACCCAACCATGAACCGATGACCCTTATATCTTCCTAGAGAACCCCCTTTTGTCTGCCATTGATTCACAAGTAAATAAAAAGTGTCAGCCTCGATCTGTGCCTGATCAGAGCTACTCCTCAACATTAACACTGTTTTGCTGAAATCTCTGTCCGAATACATAGTTATTCTCATTGTCCGTGGTGGAGTCGGGTGGGATTCTGTTTGCTGTAGTATTGTTGTCTTTTTGTTGTAAGATCAGGGTTTGATCTTACATCCAAAACTGTCCTCTTCATCCTGTGTCTTCAGAGCCCGTGTGACGACCGTTTGCTCTGATCCGTCTATGTACCTGTCTCTCTGTTTCTCTCAGGACGTGAAAGATGACATTAGATTCTGGTTTGTGTGAGTGTGTGTCTGTCGGTCCAGTCTTTGTTGTTCTTGTGACTCTGAACTTTCCTTTGCTCAGCATGTTTTTCTTTTCTTCTCTCACTCATTCCCATTTTCTCCATTTCATCTCTGCTGCTATAATTCATTTCTCTCTCATACTCTTGTTTTGGCAGCTGATTCTCAGTGTTTCTCCTTTTCCTTGATGAGGCACTACACACTAGGGCTGCACGATAAATCGCATGCGATATTTAACGCGCATCTTGTCAGAAAGCCGGTTCTGTAATCAGCGGTAAATCTCCATCACCTGCGGGCTTTCAAATGGAGCAGCATTAACTACACAGAGCCGTTGTTCACTGACGAGCTGCACAAAAAATCGCGCGAATATGAACGTGGTTTGGCGCAGCTCGTCAGTGAACAACGGCTCTGTGTAGTTAATGCTGCTCAATGTGATAGCCCGCAGGTGATGGAGATTTACCGCTGATTACAGAACCGGCTTTACTGATAAGATGCGCGTTAAATATCGCATGCGATTTATCGTGCAGCCCTACTACACACACATTTTAACTGCACCTGAAGAGACAGACTAGCAGACGGAGAGAGAGACAGATGAGCCTGTAGCTCTATTAAGTTCTAGCTGAAGAAATAAATGTGACACTCTCTCAGTCCTGTTAAATTATATTAATGAATGTTTCACTTCATGTACTGAAAGAGAAACAGCAACGATCTGTGTGACAAAGACACACTCCAGCTACACACTACTAGAGTCTGTGTGTGTGCAAACCTGTATGAAAATCAAGGACGTTTGTTGGTATGTCTGTGCTGCTGCTGCTACCATCTTTGACGTCTTGAGTCTCAGAGACCAAACTGTCTGTCTGTCTCCCTCTCACTTCATCAGATCAGGTGCTTTTGTTGAAAGGTCAGGCTGCTCCATCAAACTGTTGCTGGATTATTGGTCTGCTGTTATTTCCTCAAAAATCTGCTGTTCTAGACATTGGCCACTTTGTTCTGGTTACCTGCTTCTAAGGCTGTTTCTGTGTGTGTGTGTGTGTGTGTGTGTGTGCTTTGAGTAAAATAGAGAAAATACTGCATTTTGATGGTAAATTTGAGTTATGAAAGGTTCCAATGCTTCAGTTGCTCATGCAGCTGATTTTCAGCACCACAGACAGTTTCAGCACCACGGACAGCTCCAGTGCCACAGATAGTCTCAGTGTCACATATAGTTTCAGCACCACAGACAGTTTCAGCACCATGGACAGCTCCAGTGCCCACAGATAGTCTCAGTGTTTATCTGTGATAGAGTATGCAAACACCGTGCGACTGTCACTAACGGGAGCAGAAAGTGTCCGGCTTGACGGCTCCGTTTTCAACTCCGCCCCCGACTGCAAGCGGCTACTCTTCTCAGTGTCACATATAGTTTCAGCACCACAGACAGTTTCAGCACCATGGACAGCTCCAGTGCCCACAGATAGTCTCAGTGTCACATATAGTTTCAGCACCACAGACAGTTTCAGCACCATGGACAGCTCCAGTGCCCACAGATAGTCTCAGTGTCACATATAGTTTCAGCACCACAGACAGTTTCAGCACCATGGACAGCTCCAGTGCCCACAGATAGTCTCAGTGTCACATATAGTTTCAGCACCACAGACAGTTTCAGCACCATGGACAGCTCCAGTGCCCACAGATAGTCTCAGTGTCACATATAGTTTCAGCACCACAGACAGTTTCAGCACCATGGACAGCTCCAGTGCCCACAGATAGTCTCAGTGTCACATATAGTTTCAGCACCACAGACAGTTTCAGCACCATGGACAGCTCCAGTGCCCACAGATAGTCTCAGTGTCACATATAGTTTCAGCACCACAGACAGTTTCAGCACCATGGACAGCTCCAGTGCCCACAGATAGTCTCAGTGTCACATATAGTTTCAGCACCACAGACAGTTTCAGCACCATGGACAGCTCCAGTGCCCACAGATAGTCTCAGTGTCACATATAGTTTCAGCACCACAGACAGTTTCAGCACCATGGACAGCTCCAGTGCCCACAGATAGTCTCAGTGTCACATATAGTTTCAGCACCACAGACAGTTTCAGCACCATGGACAGCTCCAGTGCCCACAGATAGTCTCAGTGTCACATATAGTTTCAGCACCACAGACAGTTTCAGCACCATGGACAGCTCCAGTGCCCACAGATAGTCTCAGTGCCACATATAGTTTCAGCACCAAAGACAGTTTCAGCACCATGGCGGAGATCGATCAAATTCTGACTTGAAGCAGTGCATGCCGATTAAAAATTTTGTCCAACTGCGGCGATGCCACGTGACTGTCACGTGTGGCATCAAAGTACCGCAAGAGCGTTTTGAGAGCAGCCGGCTGACTCAGCCGGTGCAGTTTCTCCAGAGCGACTGCAGGAGTGCTGATGACGACACCGCTGTTTCACGATTGGCCAGATTCATCGCATGGGTTTAATCTAACCTTTTCAATTCCAATAATGGTCACAAATCTGTGTTTATAGAACAGTAAACTGTTTTACCGTAGTCGCAATGTTATATAGAGTCGCGTTTATCATAAAACACTGATAAAAGCATATATACCCCCACTTTATTAGTATTTAAATAGTATATGTTTACATTGATCTTTATTCTTGAACAGATGGCGATGTATTAAGCAGTATATAATCAGCAGATATCTGTTGCTCATGAAAACGTTTCTGAAACGTCTGTGTATTTGACAAATATTGCATTTAATTCACTTTTATCTGTGATAGAGTATGCAAACACCGTGCGACTGTCACTAACGGGAGCAGAAAGTGTCCGGCTTGACGGCTCCGTTTTCAACTCCGCCCCCGACTGCAAGCGGCTACTCTCGTTGACTGCCGTCTGTAGCGGTGCTTCAAGTCGAACGCACCTATAGTCTCAGTGTCACAGATAGTTTCAGTACCACAGATAGTTTCAGTACCATGTAGGGCTGCAACAACTAATTGATAAAATCGATTATTATCGATTATGAAAATCATCGACAACGATTCTCATTATCGATTAATCGGGTCTGCCCACAGTGCACGTCCAACGGAGTTTACATACTTGTCCAACTTCAGCCGGTCGCGTCAAATTAAAGTACTGAATTACTTATTTCTATGGACAAAATGCATCTAAAATAGTGGAGGAAACAGAATGAGATGCTGCAGGAGAGTTACGTGATCCAAGCTGCCCAAAACATGAGAATTCTTTATTTTAAGCTTTAAGCTAATGCATTAGCGTAATGGCTTGCCCTGTCAGGCGCTTTAACAGATACGTGTGCGTCCTCAGCGCAAAAGCTTTCAGTTCACGGTCATATCCTTATGTATAAATGTCACAAATTCAAGCGAGCATTTCCATTTTTGCATAAAGGTCCGTCCTGACAGTCTGTGTTAAATTTTAATCTTTACTGAATGAGTGCATGCGCGTCAGACAGACGGAAAACAGAGACGATTAATAATCAGCGCAAAAACATTAATTGTGCTGAAATATCTGTTGTTGAAAGTTAAATCGAGGTTTAAAGGTCAACATGCATTGCGAGTATTTTATGAGATTAGGAACTGTAAGGGGATAACGGCGTGTAATTGTCTGAATATAAATAACAGACTCTTCATAACCGCCTATTACAGGATAAAGAAATGACAGTAAGATGTGACTGTGGTCAAAGTGAACGTGTTCCTGCAGAACATTACTCTTACCTATTGGTTACAACTGAGTTTGTGATTTTATTCATCTTTATCATCTTTATTATTTTAATTATTAATGCAGATATTTAAACTATATTCACTATATACAATGCTTAAATTTATTAAAACAAATTTATGTAAGGTTTTTAACAAATTATGGTTTGTGCCACTGCTGCTCTAAACTAACAGTACTAGTGATTACCAAAATCATTCTTTAGCTTTCTGTATTGGTTAGTCCTCCAATATGTGTAAGCTCTTTAGTAACAGTAGTAGGCTATTTCTAATGCTATAATATAATTATTGCTGTTATCTATGAAAGAAAGGCAGAGAGCTTTATAGTGGTTTTTTTCAGTTACCCAATTACAGTCAAAAAGTACAATGCCAGCAAGAATGCAAGCTGTTATGAAGGGCATAGGAGGCCCTTTTATGTGAATAAATACTATTTAGTCGTTTAAAGCTGCAGTCCGTAACTTTTTTGGGTTCAAAATTAACAAAATGTATATAATAAGCGAGTACACTATCCATTTTCCAAGCTGTGTTTTTGGCTTATCCAGAATCCCTACGGTACACCTATAATAAATGTTTATATTCAGACTATTTTAGACTGGTTCGGGTAGGTACCGCTGCGGAGTAGCTGCGTGATTCGTCAGAGACATAAACAGAGAGAAGTAGCTCCGGCTACAATGTTCTTCCGCAAGACGCACGCAGTTCTGTTTATTAACCGCTAGAGCGCCAAAAGTTATGGACTGCAGCTTTAAGTATATTTGCCCAATAAATGACTAACATTTTTTGATTTAAATAATTTTTTGACAGATTCCTAAAATTCCTAATATGTGTTTTCTCTTTATTATGGCAGGTGGTCTAATAAATTGTTAAGCACTGTATGTTTTCACAGCATTCAGTTGGCACGTTTGTTTGAAGGACATTGGGCAGAATGTGGAATAGTGTGTTTTTTGTCGATAAAAAAAGAAGATATATATTTTTTAAATCGGATTAATCGATTAACCGAAAAAATAAATAAAAATAAAATAATCGACCAACTAATCGATTATCGAAATAATCGTTAGTTGCAGCCCTAGTACCATGGACAGCTCAGCTCTGATGTGTGTTCAGTGTCTGTTACAGCCGTTTGCTCTTATCTGTCTTTCTCTGTTCAATTCAAATGTGCTTTATTGGCCTGATTAAGCAAATATTAAGTTGCTTAGTTGTACATGACATCTGTTTATTGCGTTTATTCATGATTGCATCATTCTTTGCTCAACGTTTCCCTTTTTGTGGCCGTGTACCACTTTCCCCCCCTAATAAAGAAACTGAAGTTCTGTATTATTCTACTTTATGGCTTTCTGTGTAAATACGACAGGCGGTATACGTGTATTTTTTTTTCATACAGATCCTGTTTTTAATCATCATTTTTTTTTCTTTTATAGTTTTTATTCATAAATTTTAGTTAGCTTTACTCTGATCTAATGAAAGTGTAGCGTTCAAGTACTCATATGTGTATTTGTGAGAGTGTTTATCTGATCAATTGGTTAGAATCAGTCTGAGGTGTTCTCCAGAAGCAAGCGCATGAGTCTAGTGTTGATGAAACTACAAAACAGCTCCCCATTATTCATTTGTAATTGAGTGGATCTAATCTATCTTTAATCATGAGTGTGGGTATTATAAGAGATTCCAGCTATTTCAGAAAAAAAACAACCTGTTTTTATATGTGTCTGGCAGATGCTTTTAACCAAAGTGATTCAGGTTATGGCGTTCCTTATGTCACTTTGGATGAAAGCCTCTGCTAAACGAATAAATGAAAGCCCAAGCTGTACATTATTTTAAAGTCTTTTTGTTGTCTGGGATTTGAACCAATGACCTTGACTGAGCTCAAGGATTTGAGGAGTTTATGAATCAAGAAGATTTCTTGGCATTTTCATTTGCTGACCACAGAAGCACAGATCACATGTTCATCATCAGTCAGTGACGTCACCAGATCAGCAGTTCTGTCTGACTGTCTTCGGGACAGAAGGATGATGTGTTCGCTGGAGGTTGTAATTTGATGTTCTGGTTTGTTTTGAACTCTCATCTGACAGCCTGTGATTTCAGCTCAGAATCTCATGCTGGGCTGAAAGCAGTCAGAGTCTCGTCTGCGTGTATATAGATGGCTGTGTTGAGATTATTTTTCATAATACCAGTGCTGACTGATTACATGTTTGGCCAAGTGTAAACAAGAAAAAAACAGTGTGTTATGTAGAAAGTTGTGCAGTGTTGGAGTAACAGACAAACACATTTGAATAACATCTTCATCATCATCATCATCATCATCATCATCATCACTGCACCTCTCTTTCATTCATGTGTTTTTTTCACACTGAAGCGTGTTGAGTCTGCTGCTTTCAGATTGCGAGTGTGAAATTATCGCCGATGTGTGAGATTGACATGAGACCTAAGAGGAAAAGCAGCATATGCTGCAGCAGCACATAATGAAGCTCCCGCTCTACAGAGAATAAGAAAGATGCAGGCATCTTTGTTTTTAGCATTTGGGGACAAGGTCATTTCCTCTCAGAGAGCCATGATGAAAACACACACACACACACACACACACTGACAACATGCTGAGTCATATGTGTGTGTGTGTTATTATCAGTCCTGCTGTATATCTGACATTATTTTAGAGGCTGTAAACTCTCTGCTCTTGTATATTTTGGTCTCTTGTATTTATATGCACTCATAGACCTAAATATGAAGTGAAAGCGAGTACATACACAAACACACAGTGTCTCACTGGACTGTTCGTGAGCTTTTGTCATTCATTTGAAGACTTTCACAGAAAGAGAGCGAAAAAGAGAGACATGACGGACCCTTACAGATTTTCTGTGGTGTATTAGTACAGATGCTGTGTGTGTGTGTTTGATCCACATCAGCCATTCCCTTTTCTTTTCAGCCACAGTCCTCAGTCCTGTTGCAATTATTGATTAATCATCTGATCGTGTTTACTCAACCTGACCACAATTATTTGAGATAACCACATTAATTGCATAGTTGTTTTAATTTAAAATCAAAATGGCAAAATTAAGTGACATGAACAAAACGGAATAAGGAAAGGAAAGGACGTGACGTTTGGCCTAGTATGGTGACCCATACTTGGAATTTGTGCTCTGCATTTAACCCATCCAAAAGCACACAGACACACACACACACACACACCAGTGAGTAGTAAACACACACACACACACACGTGAGTAGTAAACACACACACACACACCAGTGAGTAGTAAACACACACACACACACCAGTGAGTAGTAAACACACACACACACACCAGTGAGTAGTAAACACACACACACACACCAGTGAGTAGTAAACACACACACACACACACACACACACCAGTGAGTAGTAAACAAATACACACACCGTGAACACACACCCGGAGCAGTGGGCAGCCATTTTTGCTGCGTCACCCGGGGAAAATGTTTTGGGTTCGGTTTTTGCTCAAGGGTCTCACCTCAGTCGTGATATTGAGGGTGGAAGAGAGCGCTGATCATTTACTGATGTGTGTGTGTATGTGTGAGAGTGTGTGTGATCTGTGAGCTCTTCTTCATCACATGGCTGCTGCTGCTGTTACTGAAGATGATGCTGAATGCTTTTCTCTGAGCTTCATGTTGTTTCTTCAGCATCTCATTATGTTAATCAGCTGCTGGTTTGTGAGGGTCTATGGTGTGTTCCAGCGGCCCGTCACGACGATCACTGCCTGCGTTTCTTCTGTCAGGTGTTTTGTTTGCTGAAGGCTCTGAGCAGGTGTGGATTCACTCTCACACTCCACTAGTGATGGACGTTTGACAAAAGACGTGATGCACTTGTGCTTTTCAGCCTTTCGCTTCTCTTTATGTAGATCTGCATGACTCTCAGTGTTTGTCAGTTGTCAGTCGGTTAACTTCAGCTCAGGATAATGTGAAGCTTGGCTTTTCCACATGTAACAGATCTGGTTTTGTCTGAAGCGGGATTCAGTCATGACCCTGTAGGAGGAGGTTAACTCAATACTCAGACTCTTGGCTCGCTGACTATCTTTACCCAGCGACTCGCTTCTCCTTCGTCTCAGCCGCTCAGATTACTGCTTGTTCTTTTTTTTAAATTAACATCTATGACTTCATCTCCAGTGTACACTTAATTATAAGTATTAGCAGGAGTAATTATAATTATTATTTTTTGCACATAGATAGATTTAACGGCATGCTAGTTCAATAAGCCTTTTCAGCGTTTCCATGTGACCTCTTTTGCTTGCTAATTTCCTGCCATTACCTTCTTGGCTCTGCTGATGTATTACCCACAGTTCAATGCTCTCTGAGCCTCTGGTGTCATTTTAATGACCACAAAACTCATTTAGCAGAATTGACCAGCAGAAATCATGAGAAATTAGTTTTACCCACTGACTTTCTCTGTGTGTATGTGTGTGTGTGTGTGTTTGTATGGCCAGCAAGTAAACTGCATATATGAATCAATATTCCATTTCAATATGTAAATCCCAAACAGTGAGGATGTGTAATTTCAGGGCTGGTAATCAACAGTCTGTTCTGACCGATACTGATGCTTATCGATTGTTTTGCCTTTTTTTCTTTTGGCTGGCAGGGGATTCATTGACCTTTGGCTTGAGACTTTTATTTTGTTGTTGTCACATGATAAGTTCATGACGTCTTCCATGTGGTCAGGTATATATATATATATATATATATATATATATATACAGTGTGTACGGAAAGTATTCAGACCCCCTTAAATTTTTCACTCTTTGTTATATTGCAGCCATTTGCTAAAATCATTTAAGTTAATTTTTTTTCTTCATTAATGTACACACACACA
>NW_015653660.1:52708-53939 GCF_001515625.1 Sinocyclocheilus rhinocerous
ATATTGTGTAGCTTGTCAGTGAACTACGGCTCTGTGTATTAAATGCCGCTCCATCTGAAAGCAGGTGATGGCGATTTACTACCAATCACGGAACCGGCTTTACTGACGAGATGCGCATGACAATCGCATGCGATTAATTGCACAGCCCTAGTGTATGCCATCTACAGGAGGTTTTGCATCCAGATTCAACCATCCTCCAAGTTCGAATAAGATGAGAAACTATGGGACCAAAGCGCAGACGACACTGCTTATCTGATACATTAGAAAAAAGAACGTCTTCCAGATTCCATGGATGCACAATATGTTGTTCTATCTTACGCCTAGAGACAGGGGTGTGAGTAGGGATGGGTATCGTTAAGGTTTTAACGGTGTTACTACTCTTACTGATACTGCTTATCGATTCGGTACTTTAACGGTATTCTTATCGGTACTTTTTGTTTTATATATATATTCCATGAAGTTCTACTAACATTACTGTTCAGGTAAGTAATAGCCTACAAAATAAATCTAAAAGTAATCAAATGTAAATGAGCACTGCATAGTTTTCAGTGTATGTATTGATAGATTAATGCTTATTAAAGCTATAACGTTATTCAGATTAAGAGCAGATTTGCATTTTGATGGCCCAAGCGCCAGTCTGTCACTTTAAGACAATATATTGACACACATCGGATTTTCTCCCAACTGTTCTCCTCCACTTAAGACATATACTGTGTTTAAGTAAATACTCTCCAAGCCGCCCATTTTGACCTATTTGTGTGTGTATTTGATCGTTTGGACATGCACCCGAACCTCAAAGTGCAATCTGTTTGTCCGTTTTGGAGCGCGCCGCACGCACACATTTCAGCCTGGCTTTACCTCATGTCTTCTTTTGTATAATCCTTAGAAGCCAAAATCGAAATAAAAAAATAAAATTAGCTTAATAAAACAGCCAGAGGCCTAAAGTGTAAGCAGCTGTTTGAATGTTCTGTCATAATTAAACAGGGCTTTCATGTTGCGTGGGCTGAAGCTCCTCCGCGTGAGCGCGATCTCGCTTCTGAATTGTGAATAGCAAAAATGCATCAGACAAATGTTTGAAAAACAGCTGGCAACTCTGGTGAGAGAGAATTTGCAAGATAATGTATATATAGCAATAATAAATGTATGTGTGTTTTATTAATGTTTGCCGTACCGATAGCAGAACCGTTAACGTCAGAGCTTATCGATACTCCGGTCTTTCATAATTTAGCCC
>NW_015653660.1:53998-59949 GCF_001515625.1 Sinocyclocheilus rhinocerous
GCAAGATAATGTATATATAGCAATAATAAATGTATGTGTGTTTTTTTTATTAACGCCGTACCGATAGCAGAACCGTTAATGTCAGAGCTTATCGATACTCCGGTCTTTCATAATTTAGCCCCGGGACCGATTAAATACCGGGTTTCGGTACCCATCCCTAGGTGTGAGGGTTAAACCATACAGACAGAGGCCGGAGCACAAACGACCAAAAATAAAACTTACAATTAGGTACTGCTAACCCCCATCTACCTTCTTCCTCTGTAAAGTAGCCAACTTTAAACGTGGTCTTTTTCTATTCCAGATGAATTGGGAGATATTGCTGTGGATTTTATTCCAGAAATTGACAGGAGGGTAGAGAGGTATCATGGAACTAAAAAAATTAAGCCAAGGTAAACTATTAATTTTGACTAAAGAGATTCGAGCCTGCAGAGAGTTAGACAGACTAATCCACATGTCCAGATCTCTCATGATGTCCTTGCTCTCTTCTAAGAAATTGTGTGCCACAATTTGGTTTAAGGCGGGAAAAATTTGTAACCCAAGATACTTAAAGTGCTAAACAACAGAAATACTAGGTGGATAATGCAACATTTTAGCAGACTCATTTAAAGGTAAAAGGGCAGATCTAGACCAGTTAACCTTAAAACCAGATAAATTACCAAACTCTTTACAGATAGACAGTAGGCTAGAAATAGACTCTATTGGTTTTTCCATGAAAACCAGAACATCATCAGCATATAATGCTACATGATGCAAAGTATTGTGAACAGAAATAGGTTTTATCTCAGTAGAATGTCGAATCATCTGGGCAAAAGGTTCAAGGGAAAAAGCAAACAGAACTGGGCTTAAAGGACAACCCTGTCGCGAAGACCTAGTGATAGAAAATGGTGAGGAAAGCAATTCTCCTGTGAGTACTAATGCAGTTGGATTAGAATAAAGCACCTTAATCATATGTATACAACCTTTACCAAAACCCATATGTTCCAGAACAGACCACAAAAATGACCACTGCATCCTATCAAAGGCCTTCATTGCATCAAGGGTCAACACTACTGAAGGGGCTTTGGCACCCACTGCTGCATCAATTATGTGTAGAAGCCGCCTGACATTATCCGCTGCTAGTGTAGATTTAATAAAACCTGTCTGATCACAATGGATTAGCAAAGGCATGTAGTCATGAATGCGCCGGGCAAGTACTTTTGCATACATTTTTAGGTCTGAATTAAGCAGACTTAGGGGCCTATAGTTTGCACATTCTGTTGGATCCTTATCCTTCTTTAAAAATAAAGATATCAAAGCAGTATTAACATCTCTAGAAAAACTGCCTCTTTCAATTGAAGCTGTTATCATGTCAAGGAGCAAGGGGCCTAATTTATTCCAGAATACAACGTAAAACTCAGGAGGTATCCCATCTAAACCCAGTCATTTATTCCGTTGCATAGCTAGTGCCGCCTCTTTCAATTCTTCTAAAGAGATGGGGTTGTCAAGAAGAGTGGAAACATTTGTTGCCAGTCGTGGTACATATAACATTTTTAGAAAATCATTACATCTATCTTGTTCAGGCTGAATCTCCAATTTATATAAATTGGAATAAAAATTACGAAACGTCTGTTGTTTGGCATCAGTTGTGGTAGTGCCTGTTAAAGATTTAATGGAGGAGATATCAGCAAAATGCTCATTTGACCTAATTTTCATAGCCAGCAGATGACTAGGTCTAGACCCGTGGAAATAATATCGCAGTCTAGTTCTATGGATTAGAAATTCAGAATGTCTCTTCAAAATATAATATATTTCTTTTTTAACAAGGTCACGTTCAACTGCTGTTTGTGAAGAGTAATTGCTCTGTAAAGCGGAATCTAGTCTAACAAAATCTGCTTCAAGAGCTTGCAGTTTGGCAGATCTGGCCTTGCGCAAATTAGGACAAAACAATATAGCATTGCCTCGTATAAATCCTTTTGTCGCCTGCCACAATATTCTGGGGTACTCAACTGAGCCAATATTAAATAAAAAAAATCCTCTAATTGAGATAGGAATTGTGCTTTATACTCATCATTCATCAGTAGGGTGGTATTGAAGCGCCACCTGGTGGCTCGTTTGGATAAACTGCCCAAAGCAGCGTAACACCATACTCCTTTGTGATCCGAGAGGGCAATAGGCAATAACAGAGCATAATCAATTTTCTAGAATAGTTTAGGAGAAGAAAACAGAAAATCTATCCTTGAAAACGTTTTATGTCTAGATGAGAAAAAAGTATAGTCTTTTGTTGAGGGATTGAGAGAGCGACTTTTGGCCCACGAGTGTAAAGCAGCAGTAGCCAGTTCCTGCTCTCTGGAAGCTGTTGAACTTGACCGATCAAGATTAACGTCCCATACTGTGTTCATATCTGCTCCTACTATGAATGAATAGTCAGTCAAATCTATTCTTTTTGTCAGTATATCATAAAAACAATTATCAAATGTATTTGGAGCATAAATAGATATAAGAGTAACCTTTTTACCATATAATTCAACTGTAGCGATGACAATTCTGCCTGCATCATCTGTCCAAAAATCCAATACCTTAATTTTGAGATTATGTCTACAAACAATGGCTACCCCTTTGGTTTTTGTACTTGCTGTAGAGGAAGCGATAGTATGATAAAATTTATTAGCGATACCACTAGAATCTTTACTCAACAAATGAGTTTCTTGTAAAAGCGCAAGATCAATTTTCTTCCGCCATAGCAAAGATAAGACACTGCTCCGTTTATGCGGTGCATTCAGCCCATCGCAATTCCATACTAGAATAGCCAAATCACCCATGATAATCGTGTACAGTTCTCACAGCAACTCCCGGCAATCTAAGTATAACAATTTTATACCAGTAGCTACATTTACTGTAGTGGCAATTAAAGTTTCTGTAGTATAGTGAAATGATTCTCGCCTCGCCAAACAATACCGAGCACTGTGAATATTCCCCAGAATACGATGTTAATACAGAGACAAATGAGATTCCCCAGCAACACAAATACAATAACACAAATATTAAAATAAAATAGTAAAATACAAAATCAAATGATAGAACATACAAATCGTATTGATCCGTGACCATATATGGGTACGAGGCAGCAAAGATAATTCAACCCAGAATCATAACCGATTAAAGAACCGCTGAAATCAGAATATCAGTTATACAATACATAGAAAATACAAAATTGTAACGAGTAACACTTGAGCTATACATTCATTCGTTTCGTAATTTATTCGTAAATACGTATAAATGCAATGAGAAAACAATAACAATATACTAAACCAATCGGAGTTCGGATAAACTATACAGTCTATAGAAATAACATTAGTCCTCGCCATTACAAGTAACAGCCGGAAAAAAAAAAAATATATATTTTTTAAACGAATAGGCTACAACAAACTCGGACATCAGTTATTGATAC
Source organism: Sinocyclocheilus rhinocerous (assembly GCF_001515625.1). Lineage (NCBI taxonomy): Eukaryota > Metazoa > Chordata > Actinopteri > Cypriniformes > Cyprinidae > Sinocyclocheilus > Sinocyclocheilus rhinocerous. The sequence goes on from NW_015653660.1 coordinate 57,426, forward strand.
AGAAATTGCACGTACGAGTCATCTTAAACCAATAACGAAATAAACCTTACATACAAATTGTAACGAGTAACACTTGAGCTATACATTCATTCGTTTCGTAACTTAAATACGTATAAATGCAATGAGAAAACAATAACAATATACTAAACCAATCGGAGTTCGGATAAACTATACAGTCTATAGAAATAACATTAGTCCTCGCCATTACAAGTAACAGCCGGAAAAAAAAAATATATATATTTTTTAAACGAATAGGCTACAACAAACTCGGACATCAGTTATTGATACAGAAATTGCACGTACGAGTCATCTTAAACCAATAACGAAATAAACCTTACATACAAATTAGGTCAGAACAGTATGAGTAATTCAAACTCACAAAATTAACATTATAAATACTGAATTAAACAAGAGTTGGTGGCTTACAGCGTAATTTGCCGACAACTTGCATCAGTGCTAATGTGTGGACAATCAGACTAAACCATAATTTTGTATTTGTGTGACAATGTCCCAAAGAATTAACAATATACGAATCCTGGCCAGAATCCAACCTGAAGAACCGCTACTCAGCATTTGTACCTTCAGTTCCCATCTGGATTCCATCGTCTGCAGACTCTGCGCTCGAGGAAAGGGGAAGCATTGCCGGTAGTGTATGGATAAAACCCTCAGCATCCTTAGGGGACTGGAACGACTCCACTCGACCATCAACCTTAAAGGGGTCATATGACGTTGCTAAAAAAGAACATTATTTGGTGTATTTGGTGTAATGAAGTGTGTTTATGCGGTTTAAGGTAAAAAAAAAAACATTATTTTCCACATACTGTACACTATTGTTTCTCCTCTATGCCCCGCCTTTCTGAAACACGTCGATTTTTACAAAACTCATCGGTCTGAAAAGCGAGGTGTGCTCTAATTGGCCAGCTATCCAGTGCGTTGTGATTGGCCGAATACCTCAAGCGTGTGACGGAAATGTTACGCCCCTCACCATACTGTGATGATGCCTTGTCCGGCCGGAGCTACGAGACAAAAACATTAAAACCCATTACAAATGAGGCATTTATAGCATTCAGTGGGGTGGATATAAGTGCAGTGTCCCATGAGAGTATCTCTACCACTGAGTTAACACTGATGTGAATGCATGTGGCGTTGTACAGTAACGTTATATTGAGACGGAGGCGCCAGAACTGCAGCTGATAGAATGTGCGCTGTAGCACGATACTATGATATATCTCCAAAAGCAGATCGTGGAGACAATTTTATCGTCCACAATCTAAAATCGTCATATCGCACACCCCTGGGAGCTATAGATATATGTATAGTAGTCTTGTGTTTGTGTTTGATCAGGAATGCAGTGTTAAACGTGAGATTTTTGGGAACGTTCATCATAGGAGTAAATGACTCTGAAGGGAACCTTTGGCTGCTCAAGGTGTTTTTCTGCCAGGAGGCTTTTCACAGATGGACCGTAGCTAATTAAAATGCAATAACGCCCAATTTAATGTTGTTATATTTTGGCAGGAGTCTTTGGTAGCCGTGCAGAGCTCTCGTTCACTTCTGCTCCTCTTCCTGTGATGGAGCTGAATTTAATGTCTCATTGATCAGTGTCTCTCCTTATATTAGTTCTTCATATGAGTTTGTTCTCCCACTTACTCAAGAACTGGCCATCAGTGTAACTGAGAGAAATTATAAATCTCTAGGAAATGTGATTTTGTGTCTGTATTTCAGTGTTTGTTTGAGCGTGTGTGAGTTTGTTTGTGTGTGTGAAGACCCAAAATGTCTGATCACAGTCTGTCAATAAGTCAGCTGTTTTTTTCAGAGAATGAGGTGATTATCGGCTTGAGAAATAAATCGTTCCTGCGGTGCTTTTAGCAGTAAATCTGTCACATAATCTGCTGACCTCATCAGTGCGCTTGGTTCGTTAAGAAGGTGTCTGATATGATTCAGTCGTCAGTCGTGTATCATGCCGTTTTTCCTCTGTAACATCTGACAAAGTGTTTTAATGACTAGTGTTTTAAAACCTGTTCTGGGTTTAGTTGTGTCGTATTCCAGCCTTTAGTTTCTGATTCTGAGTTACTGTGGTGTTTGTCTTGGCTGTTGTCTGTCAGTTGGAGCATCTTAACTATTCTTGACTCACAGACGGCCAGCAGCAGTTTGACGTTTAATTTTTCCACACACACAAGTGATCAACACCAATTGTGCTTGAACTTTTACTATCTAGTCACAGTGATGTTGCCTTTAATTGTTTCAGTATTGCTCACGATCAGCACAGGCTCAGTGTGAGTGTGTGTGTGTGTGTGTGTGTGTGTGAGTGTGTGTGTGTGAGAGACAATGGCATATTTTGATTGATATCGATATTGTTCTTGTCAGGCTTTTTGCAGATGTATGGAGGGACTCTATTATTAAACACACACACAGACGACAATAATAGCATAGGTTTGGAAATTAAAGCGTAAGGGTGATTCTATAATTGGAGATACATTTGGCATTGCAGAAAGTTAAGAAAAAAAACTTTTCACTAACAGATTTT
>NW_015653660.1:60396-60789 GCF_001515625.1 Sinocyclocheilus rhinocerous
TTTTTACTTTTAATGAAAAAACAGATGTCTTTATGGTATTGTTTGTCAACTCTGTTACGGACAAATTAGACAATGTGTAGAAATAACAATAAATCATAACAGGAAAAATCCTTCTTGTTTCATTAGACAAACAGTCCTTACATTCCATCACTTAAAACTGAGATAATATTTCACCTACGCATACCTTTAAAATAAAAAAAATACCTATGTCTTCACAGAATCATCCACTTGGAGCAAATATTTTTCATCTGAAAATGTATTATATACAATATCCAGTTAAAAAAAGAAATGTAGAAATATTATAAGGATGCAAAAATAAATCAATAATGTTTATTAGGATTTTAAACAGCAAATGTATAGTTTTTTGTGAAAATAGTTCATAAACAGAGTTGA
>NW_015653660.1:63796-67999 GCF_001515625.1 Sinocyclocheilus rhinocerous
TTTTTTTTTTACTTTTAATGAAAAAACATTAGATGTCTTTATGGTATTGTTTGTCAACTCTGTTACGGACAAATTAGCCAATGTGTAGAAATAACAATAGATCATAACAGGAAAAATCTTTCTTGTTTCATTAGACAAACAGTCCTTACATTCCATCACTTGAAACTGAGATAATATTTCACCTATGCATACCTTTAAAATTAAAAAAATACCTATGTCTTCACAGAACCGTCCACTTGGAGCAAATATTTTTCATCTGAAAATGTATTATATACAATATCCAGTTAAAAAAAGAAATGTAGAAATATTATAAGGATGCAAAAATAAATCAATAATGTTTATTAGGATTTTAAACAGCAAATGTATAGTTTTTTGTGAAAATAGTTCATAAACAGAGTTGACCCGTTAAGTAACAGAATTGTGAAGTAACAGAATTGACAGAATTGTCCGATGGACTGTCAATTCTGTTGCCGCATTGTTACTCTACCTTGGTAACAGAGTTTGACAGTAACAGAATTGACAATTTTCTTTATTTTTTGCCAAAAACTCCACTTGCTAGCATAAATGCTAAGAGCACATGGCACTAATGAAATCATGATTAAAATACGTTTAAATAACACAAAGTCTGATCAATGAAAAAATCTGTTTTCCTTTTGATATTGTGGTAACATAGTTGACACTTTATAAAATAACTCTTGGTGTAAGAACTTTTAGATTAAAATATTCTCTTAGAGAGAGCACATAGACTTTACAGTGCTTCAGATCTTATCAGTGAGGGAAAGTGACATCATTTCCTGTATCTTACATAGTTGTGGGAGATAATTCCACTCATTTAAAGGCAAAGTATGGTATGGTAACAGAGTTGGCGCAAGATTTACAGACACACATTTTTATAAGAAAATTTTTATTTTTTATTTTTATAATGTTGTAGAATTAGGTAAATGACTCTTTATGGCTTTTATAAATAAAATGAATGAAATATTACAAAAAGAAAAGTACAATCAAATATTTTGATTACATGATGGAAAAAATGCACTGACTAATTCAGACAACAAGAAATCATGATTTTCAGCTATTTAAGACACGTTTTGCAAAAAATATTATATTGTTATGGACTGTAACATCTTGTAATTAATAACAATGAGTAACACAGTATTAACATAATTAAAAATATAACCATGTGAAAAAAGCAGAAAAAAATAATGACTTCGGACACCAAATGTATCTGCAATTATAGAATCACTCGTGTGTGTTGACATGTTATTATGTGGTTCAATTCAAACCTCAATTCTAAATGGTTTTAGATTGTAAAACTTCTCCTGTGAGTGTAGAAATGCTGGAGCATCAATAGATCAGAAGCTCAAAATGAAGTTTAAATCAAACGCTGACTCTCTTACACACTTTTAGGACAAACAGAAGAATATAGAGTGAAATATAGAGCAAATAGAATATAGAGTGAAAGAGAGTGAGTGTGTGTGACTGAGAGAGAGTGTGTTTGTGGGTGAGAGAGAGAGAGTGTGTGATGAATGTGTGTGTGGTGAGTTTTTGTGTGTGTGTTAGTGTACAGGTTTATCCTCCATTGTAGGGACAAAATGTCCCAACCAGGATATTAAAACCTGATGTGTGTGTGTGTGTGTGTGTGTGCGCGCGTCTCTTATGTTACAGCAGCTGTATTTCTTGTCCTCTGACTGTTTTATGAAGTGAGGAAGTAAATAAATAAGGCAGAGTTGGCAGAGAGCGTCTGTAGGTCATTTTCTGGCTCTTACTGTGAATAGTTCTACTGTAATTTGTCCTGTTTAGATCTGTATACCACAACACTGCAGTATACTGAGCTCATCTCATACTGCTTTGCATTAATGTTCTTAGATGCTGTCTTTCCAGGGAACTTACAATTAAGAATGCAAATCATGTTAATGGCGATTATCAGGACAGGCTGCTGAGAATAAAGGACACGAGCGCCGCTCTGCCTTAAAGGGACAGTCCAGCCAGAAATAAAACTCTGTCATCATTTACTCTCCCTCATGTAGTTCAATCTTGTATGACTTTCTTTCTTTAGTGGAACACAAAACCAATCACTTGCATTGTATGGACAAAAACACGGAGACATTTCTCAAGTGTCTTGTAGCTTCTCGCAGCTGACTGTGAGGTCAGAGGTCATGCACAGTGTGGGTCATATTCAGTAACCTGTTTGGATGGTTTATTGAATAAAGGTTTGAGAATATAGTTTTTAAGTATTGAAGTTTTTTTTTACAAACATCAGGGTGTACTTTAAATACCCGGATGATGTCTGTCTCTCTGTCCAGGCTCGTTCATGTCTTCCTCTCTCTGTTTGTAGACGATGATCTCTTCATCTGTATTTGGAGAGCATTTTTCTCCGTTTAAATAAAGTAATGTGCCAATTTAGCAGTTCTGTTTAGGGCCAAATAAAAAAGTTTATTTTGGAGGTCAGATTTGGAGTTTCATCAGGAGCATCATGTAGGTTTTTGTGAGAGTCTTTAGTAATGGTTTAAGCTTGTAGCAGACCAGTGTGTTTAGACGATGGTTAGGCGATGGTGTGCTTTCATCGGTAAATACATCTGTGACCCCTGAATAGTTTTTGCAATACTGAAGCTTGATCCTCATTTTTAAATTCATCTGTAGAATCCAGGATGCTCTGATATCAGTGGCAGGGAACTGCAGCTCTCCTCTGATCCCTGAGATCTGCTCTTCCTCTGGATCACACCGATTTGTCTGGTTTTGTCCAAACTGACTGTCAGAATCCACTCGTTAGTGAGTTACCAGGTTAGTTCCTGATGTTGAACATGTGTTGTGTGGACTGATTTCTGAGGGTCTGTCTGTGTTGGTCCAGCAGCTCCAGGTTCTGCTGTAGATCCGGTTTAGTGCTGGTTTCTCAGCTGCTGTGAACCGCTCCAGACTGAATGTTCCTTCACTGATGTAGATGCTGAATTATATTGGGCTTCAGCAGCAGGCCTGTCTCACCCCACAGCCTGTCTGTCTCTGTGCTATTGAAGTTTTATTCATACACCAAAAATATCAGTCGCTGCACTAGACCTCAGGTTACCACGGAAACAGAGACAGCAGAGAGTTTTGTTCATATCTTGTTGTTAATACACACACACACACACACACACACACATACACACACAAACACAAACACTCACTAAAGAAGACTCTGTATGATTTATAAGCTTTTCTACCCGTGGGGACCACAATTTAGGTCCCCACCGTGACACGAGTCCCCATGAGTCTGTGTGTAGTCAGGTTTAAGTCCCCACCAGGATATATAAACCAGTACAAACACTCACACACACACACACACATTCTGTAAAAGGCAGCCAATTACAGTCATTCTGTGTTGTTTGGGCAACACAGAAGCTCTCAAGCTTCTTGTTTTTTATTTTTTTTATTTTAGTTTACAAAAGATGTTGGGAGTTACAGGAAAAATCATTTTTTACAGACAAACTAACTGAAGAAGAAAATTTTTACATACTCTGTGTGTGTCTGTATGCAAGTGTCTTCTTTAGTGAGTTTGTGTGTGTGTGTGTGCGTGTGTGTATGCTAGTGTCTTCTTTAGTGAGTGTTTGTGTGTGTGTGTGTGTGTGTGCGCGTGTGTCTGTATGCAAGTGTCTTCTTTAGTGGGTGTGTGTGTGTGTGTGTCTGTATGCAAGTGTCTTCTTTAGTGAGTGTGTGTGTGTGTGTGTCTGTATGCAAGTGTCTTCTTTAGTGAGTGTGTGTGTGTGTGTTTGATCACATATGGTGTTGTCGTCTGTCCAGATCTCACAGTTAGTGTTAGTGTTTGCTAAACAGACATCTGTTGGCTTGAGGGTAAATAAAAATGACCTGTAATTTAACCAGCAATTCTTCACATTTCACATAATTACATCTGTTTTCATCTCATTTTTCAACAGAATGTTTAAAGTCCATTAAATTTAGTACAAGCAGAGTAATGTGATTTGTACTGCGGTAGAGTAATTGTTTGATTTAATTAAATGGTTTGCTAGAAGATGTACAGTCATGGCCAAAAGTTTTGGCAGTGACATAAATTTTGTGTTTTGCAAAGTTTGCTGCCTCAGTATTTGTAGAAAGGAGACAGTCCTGACTCATCAGGAGGAGACGGCCCTGTTCTGTAGCTGACTCATCAGGAGGAGACGGTCCTGTTCTGTAGCTGACTCCTCAGGAGGAGCAGGTCCTGTTCTGTAGCTG
>NW_015653660.1:68066-69705 GCF_001515625.1 Sinocyclocheilus rhinocerous
ATTAGTCAATTAATGTTAGCTGGTCATTTTGTGTCAGGATCAAAAAACAGTGACATTTGTTTTTGTTTTTTTTGTGAAAAGTTATTTTTTTTGGCCAATGAAGCTTTTAGCAATTATTTAAAATGCATCTGATCACTCCACACAATAATCTAGAAACAACGTGAATGAACACCACAGCAGCTTAAGCAGCAAACTTTGCAAAACACAACATTTATGTCACTGTAGAATCAGACATTTCCACATTTACTGAAATGCTCTGGAAACTCAACATCAGCTGATTCAAATTCATAACCATAAATCCACATCTCTCTGATGGCTTTAAGATCTTTACCAATAACATACATAATACCCATTATTATCTCTGACATCTGCAGATGATCTTTCAGAAACAAAACTCAATCTTTTCTATTCTGTAGACAAATAAAAAGAGATCTGTCTGTCTGTCTGTCTGGGTGTACAGTAAATTGTCTATGTACAGCAAGCCCTTTTTTAATTTACAAGTTGTTGACCAAATATTGAAGTAAAAGCAGCCTACTGATAATACGATACAATGAAAAGCCTAATGCTAATAATAATAACAACAATAACAACAACAACATAGAAACAACATTGAAAGGAGTGACTGAGACACACACACACACACACACACACACACACACAGACAGATGCTGGTGTGAAAGGATCTCTGTGGAATTTGTTTCCTTTGTTGCCGGTAGGAAAATACACTGGAAGTGTAAAGAGAAGCAGGAGAGAGACCATCAGCAAGTATTGTGTGTGTGTGAGAGAGAGAGTGAGTGTGTGTGTGTGTGTGTGTGTGTGTGTGTGTTTATCTTTGTGTTTGTTTGTTTGTTTGTTTGTTTGTGTGTGTGAGAGAGAGATTGTGTGTGTTTGTCTTTGTTTCTGTTTGTGTGTGTGTGTGTCTGTGTGTGTGTGTGTGTGTGTGAGAGAGAGAGAGAGAGAGAGAGAGAGAGTTTGTCTTTTGTGTTTGTTTGTGTGTGTATGTGTGTGTGTGTGCATATGTGTAGCCTTAGAATGGAGCTGCTGCTGACAGAATAACAGGGTCATTCCATTTTCCATTTTTCTGAAGAAAGACAGACGTGTATAGTGATGAAAGCCAAAATATTAAATGTCACGGATGCAATGCTATTTTCGTAAATTAAAACTAAAACTAAGACTAAAACGATTGATGAAAAACAATTTCGTAAACTGAAATAAAATAAAAACTTCAAAATAATTGAAAAACTAAAACGAAACTAAACTAACAACAGTTATTGAAAAACTAACTGAAATAAAATAATAATTATCAAAAATAAATAATCATTTTCGTAATTATTACGTTCTCACCCCTTGGCGGAAAAATATACGAGCTGTGTGGAGGTTTAGGGAAATAGCCTACCTGTAATGGCGCATCACGCACATGGGGCTATTGAGACGCAAAGCAGTTTAAAGCCTGCACAGGTCCTGTTTGGTAAACGTGCACCAGCAGTAATTAATTATTTTATCATGTAACACAAGCAATCAAACCAATATTAGTCATTCTAAGTTGGTGCTTTGAAGAAAAACAGACATGCAGTGCAACATGATAATTAACAGGAAAAAAAGATGAGAACGCGCATCCTTTCTGTAAACAATACAAAAC
>NW_015653660.1:69911-70869 GCF_001515625.1 Sinocyclocheilus rhinocerous
GTGCAGGCTTTAAACTGCTTTGCGTCTCTCGGCCAGATAACCCCATGTGCGTGATGTGCCATTAGGCCTACAGGTAGGCTATTTCCCTAAACCTCCACACAGCTCGTATATTTTTCCGCCAAAGGGGTGAGAACATAATGATTACATAAACGATTATTTATTTTTGATAATTATTATTTTATTTCAGTTAGTTTTTGAATAACTGTTGTTAGTTTCGTTTCGTTTTAGTTTTTTCAATTATTTTGAAGTTTTTATTTTATTTCAGTTTACGAAATTGTTTTTCATCAATCGTTTTAGTCTTAGTTTTCGTTTACGAAAATAACCTTGCATCCGTGACATTTATCACCACAGTGCAACAGTGAAAAGGGACCCCTTTCAAACAGTGTTGCGTTCCCAACGTTGTTTAAGCGACATATTATACCGGTATTGCGGTATTTTAAAAATTCATATCATAACAAAAATAAACACCGGTATTCGGTATGAACCGGTATACCGCCCAGCACTAACACCACAGTTACAATATCATGATTATGGTTAAATAAGAAAAGACATATAACCAAATCAGGCTACATTTATTTTCATACTAAATATCTCAACACATCATTGGATATGACATTAAGCGCGACTTGTGTAGATTAATTTAGTAAAAAAAAAGACTTGCCTGCTTTCTTTAGCGTATATTTGTATAGGCCTACTTTTACTATCTAATCAGTCTCAGCATGCGTTAATTTTGTGTCGCTATATGTTTGCCTCACTAAGGTTAAATTATGCCTACGTCTTTCTTTGGCATGCGCTCTGGAAGTGATCTGTTAATTCTGCTAAACTTTAATTAAAACTGAAACTAAAACTGAAGCTAAACTATATAAAAACTAAATAAAAATGCGTTCACAAAATAAAAACTAAACTAAAACTAACAAAAATATGAATGAAACTAATAAAAACTAAACTGAATTTGAAA
>NW_015653660.1:71236-76613 GCF_001515625.1 Sinocyclocheilus rhinocerous
ATTAGTAAAATCGGTTGACTTTAGCAATCTTTGTTGCATTTTGTGCCACTGGTGACCGTTCAAAAATAGGGAAACAGCACTTTTAAAGTTTTTTTCTACAAAGTTTGCAGGCCTGTAACTCAAGAAGAATTATAGATATCTTGATGCCCTTTTAGATATTGGGTCTTAACACACTTTCCTTTTTTCATCTTCATTTTTAAGGCCCTATATGTTTAGGTTCCAGATATATTGGAATTTCAATATGGCTCCAGAAGTAAATCGTTAAAATGTACATATTTTCAGTGGTCAAAAACTAAATGTGGGTCAATTTGCAAAAATATGATACTTTTTTTCTTTTAAAGAGGAATGTCTGAAGAACAAATAATGTTGAAACTGTACCTCTGAAAGATGTACCTCGTTTCCTTCTGTCAAAACAACTGCATTGAACATGCCTGTCTGAGTGCCATAAATATTCTTTTTCCAAAGTTTGCGTGCCTATAACTCAAGAAATATTGAAATATTGAAGAAATATAAGATATCACAATATGATTTTAGATTCTAGTTCTTAATAAACTTTTCTTTTGGAATCTTCATTTTCAAGGCCCTACTTTGTTCATTCCCAGAGATATGGGGACCTCAATGAGGCTCCATTTTCAGATTGTTGAGTATTACATTTCAGCACTTAAAAGCAAATGTTGGTCACTTTGTATACAGCGATACTTAGTGTATTTAAAGCAGAATGTCTCTGAAGAATAACTAATGTTGAAACTAAGAATGCATCTTGTTTCCCTCTATCAAAACAATTGTATAGGACATACCTTTTTGAATGTCATAAATATTATTTTTCCAAAATGTGTGTGCCTGTAACTCAAGATGTATTAAAGTTATCTTAATATTATTTTAGATTCTTGTCCCTAGAATTTTCATTTTTAAGGCCCTGTATTGTTTAATCCTACATCTTGGTGCAGCTCCATGTCCAAATTGTTGTATCCTACACATTTCCACACCAAGTGTGTTTTTGTGTTTATCTAGTCATCACTGCTGACAATGCAAATATTAAGAGTAACCCAGGGTTTAGGAATGTACAGTGTGACACATCAGATTATGAATGATCATGATTAATTGTTAACTCTAGGTAAAGTATGAACAGTGTGAAGTGTAAAATAAGATTACCCAGGATCCCATTTACCTGGGGTTTAGATTTACCCAGTGTTAATTGTTTCAAGTGTGAGAGACCTTACATGTTTGAGGTATTATCAGTGATTATGCCAAATATGCCCTTTAGCACTATGACTATGCTCACATTATATAACAATAAAAAAGAAAAATAAATTCTAATAATTAATCCAGGTTAGGCAAATCTTGGTTTATTGAAGAAGCTGTTAAAATGAACAAAACCCCTTCTTCCAAATATCCTTGAAACGGATTCAAATATAGATTCTTTTGATGTGAATGCAATGTGTGGTAAAAGCAACCACTTTTCCCTGTGAGGTGTGGGATTTGATTCAAACGTGTTACAATATTGTGTGTTTGAACTCTTCGTAGCTTCAGAAGCTGTTAAAATGAACAAAATCCCTTCCAAATATCCCTGAAAATTATTCAAATATAGAATCTTATGAATAGACTACTGAGAAAAAGGTAATGTCCCTCAACTTGACAATTACAGTGCATTTTAGCACTCCGACAGGTATGTTCTGTGCATATTGTTTTGATGGAGGGAAACCAGATGCATTCCTAGTTTCAACATTACTTATTCTTCAGACATTCTGCATTAAATACAATAAGTATAAGATGTATACAAAGTGACCAACATTTGCTTTTCAGGCACAAAAATAGGTAATATTCAACATTCTGGAGCCTCATTGAGGTCCCCATATCTATGGGATTGAAAGATGTAGGGCTTTGAAAATGAAGATTCCAAAAGAAAAGTTTATTAAGAACTAGAATCTAAAATCATATTGCAATATCTTTAATACCTCTTGAGTTATAGACACGCAAACTTTGGAATGCAGTTGCTTTGACAGAAGTAACCGAACCATATAGGCCCTTACAAATGACGATGCCAAAAGGAAAGTTTGTTAAGACCCAATATCTAAAAGGGCATCAAGATATCTTTAATTCTTCTTGAGTTACAGGGCTGCAAACTTTGTAGAAAAAAACTTGAAAAGTGCTGTTTCCCCATTTTTGTACGGTCACCATTGGCACAAAATGCAACAAAGATTGCTCAACAGATTTTACTAACAGACCTAACAATCTCTGTGTAAAAATATCATTGTGAAGCTGCCATCTTTCTGAAGTCCTTTTTATCCTCCTGTAATTTGGCTCTGAGTCTCAGGTGAAAACTGCCATTTTGACCCCCCTCTACAAAACAGTGGATTACTCAGTAAATATTCATCCATGACATTTAATATTTGGGCTATCATCACTATACATGTTAATCTTTCTTCAGAAAAAAATATTAGCAAAATCAAAAATTTGAGCCGGGGAAATTTCTGAAATTTGGTTTATTTGACCAGGAATGACCCAACAGTCTGTAGATGAAGGAACAGCAGTATCAGGTCAATCTGTGACCGATCCTGATCCTGATCGACCAGTTCAATTCAGATCAGACACTAACTGCGTCCCAAATGACGCACTTATACATTATGTGCTTTTGTACTGTGTACTTAAGCACAACCGTGTAGTTTATGAATTATATAAGGTTATTTTGTCATTCATTATCAGAGTCTGGTAGCCTCTCTCCCTTCACTACATAATTAAACCTGCGACAGATGAGCGCATGAAGGGTTCAACATTCCACAATTTTTTCAGTTATTTAAGTGCATCATCCGAGAATTTAAAGTGCATTTTTTCATTATGAAATTTTCATTGTGAGCACACTACTCACACTATTTATACTACAAAACGTCAAAGAATAGTGCATAAGTATGCAAACTGGGACACACCTACCGAGAATCTCAGCATCTCTGCTGCTCTCATACACATGCTGATGACACGCTCGACCCGAGACAGCTGAGTGTGTTTACTAGGACACAAGCCATAAAGAGTTTAGTGCTAAAGCAATGAAAACAGAGGGACTGTGAGTGTGACCCTCAGTTTCAGCCGTTGTCTTTTACAGAAGCAGCTGAAGTTTGCATCTGAACACGAGTGTCCGGTTCTTGGTTGAGCTTCACTAGACCGGTGGCGCTGTGTCTCGTCCCTCCCTCGAGCGCTCGGAGACCCACGGCCCTATGGCACGCCTGACCTTTCCTTTCATTGGCTCAATGTGAAGTCCAGCTCTCCCTCTGGTTTAATTACGACTCTACAGACTCTCTGTTCTTCAGTTCAATCTTCCTCCTCCACCTGCATCCCTCACTCGCTCTATTAAAGCATCTGAACGTGTGAAAGCAGAGTATCTAATGAAGAACAGAGCCGTTCCAGCACAGCACCTGACCTTTGAGTCCTGTGTGTGTGTGTGTGCGTTTTTGTGTCTTGATCAACAAGATGAAGTGAAATAAGAGAGAAAGGATGGTGCTGTTAAATGTGAGTTAATTGTATGTGAGAGCATGAAGGCTCATGACTCGCCTGATAGGTCACCCAGCAGTGTCTGAATGACCTGATTAATATTCACCTTATTTCACAGTGATGTGAACGCCAGATGCTCTCTTGCATTCAGATGTGTATTGAGATGTTCACAACAGAAAGGAACTGAAGAGAAGTTCACACATGAATTTGAATACGAGCGCGTCGCATACATCAGACATGATGTGTCCCTGCAGCACAAAAGCAGTGTTAAGTCGCTGGGGTATATTTGTGGCAATAGCCAACAATACATTGTATGGGTCAAAATTATACATTTCTCTTTTATGCCAAAAATCATTAGGATATTAAGTAAAGATCATGTTCCATGAAGATATTTAGTAAATTTCCTACCGTAAATATATCAAAACTTAATTTTTGATTAGTAATATGCATTGCTAAGAACTTCATTTGAACAACTTTAAAGATGATTTTCTCAATATTTAGATTTTTTTGCACCCTCAGATTCCAGATTTTCTAATAGTTGTATCTCAGCCAAATATTGTCCTATCCTAACAAACATGACATCAATGGAAATATTATTTATTCAGCTTTTAGATTTACAGATGATTTAAAAAAAAAAAAAAAACTCTTATGACTGGTTTTGTGGTCCTGGGTCACAAATCTGATCTTGCTTCTATGTTGATTTGACTGCAAAACATTGAAAAGCTGAAGTTTGAAGGTTTAGAGGCATTAGGCGTCACATGACTCGTCACTTTCACGAACGCTCACCGGCCGCAGAGGTGAAGTTGTCCACTTTGATTGACAGCTGTGGAGGGCGGGATTAGTGACCTCCTGTGAGTGATGTCAGAGTGATTGACAGCTTCAGGCCTGAGGGGCGTCTCTTGTTTTTGTAGACAGGACGTCCTGTTGACCATGAGAACAGATGACTGTAGATGTTTCACTGGAAAGAGTTTCCCCGTTACACTGACTTTGGTGAAATCATTTCAAATGAACCTAATTTGCATAGAAAGGAAGCATGTGCTAGAATGGTTGACAACCACTTGATTTAAGTTAGTCAGATCACAGGTGAGAAAAAGATGCAGGATTGAGAGCAGAAATGCTGATCAAGTGGCATATTTGATTTCTTTGCTTATGTAAGGCACATTTAAACCAGTGGATGTTTTGTTCTTTTGTTTCAGGCTTTTGTTCTGGATCTTTCAACGAAGTAAAATCCAACCATTGACATTTATTGTCCTTGCAGAGCGGCACATGCTGTTATTCTCTAGCAGTCAGACTCTCTCAGCGCTTTCAGCCCAGCAGGACACGCGTCTTCCCATCAAACTCTGATTTTAATACAGACAGAAACGCGCTGAAATTATAAACGATTCTCTCTGAATTAATGACAGTCAATCACGGCTGTTCTCTGGCTTTTGTGTGTTCAGGTGTTATTGGCCACACAACGCTTTTATTCACAACACAAAAACAAATGGAGAGAAAATGGCTCAATTACGGCCGCAGGAGGCTAAGGTGAAAAGACGCTTTTAATAACACACTCTTAGAGTCTTACCGAGAGTCACGCCAAAAACAGAGCCTGCGCAGAAAATGGAGGCCGAGCGGCGGCCATTTCACATCCGTGCCTGTGTGTGTATGTGTATGTGTATGTGTATGTGTGTGAGTGTGTGTGTGTGAGTGTGTGTGTGTGTGTGTGAGTGAGTGAGTGAGTGTGTTAGTGTGTGTGAGTCTGTGTGTGTGAGTGTGTGACTGTGTGTGTGTGTGTGAGTGAGTGAGTGAGTGTGTTAGTGTGTGTGAGTCTGTGTGTGTGAGTGTGTGACTGTGTGTGTGTGTGTGAGTGAGTGAGTGAGTGTGTTAGTGTGTGTGAGTCTGTGTGTGTGAGTGT
>NW_015653660.1:77051-99023 GCF_001515625.1 Sinocyclocheilus rhinocerous
TGTGAGTCTGTGTGTGTGTGTGTGTGTGTGTGTGTGTGTGTGTGTGACGTGTGTGTGAGTGAGTGAGGGAGTGAGGGAGTGAGTGTGCACACACACAGCAGTGAGTAGTTAACACACACACACACACACACACCGTGAACACACACCCAGAGCATGCCCAAATGTAGTGAGTGTGTGTGTGTTAACTACTCACTGCTGAATCGCGGAATCCAGTCATATAAATGGAATTTACTATATGACGCGGAATGTCACGGAATTTGTCAAAGTTTGGATGAATTAATCAAATGAAGATCATTACACTTAAATCGTGATATGGACTAGTATCTGTAAATATTAAGCCGCAAAAAGGCTATTTAAATATTAATCCAGCATGTGTGGCGGACGCCACAAATAAATGAATGTATGGGAAACACTTACATAGGCTACAGAAACTTAAAAGTTCCTCATGGCAACCCGTCAAAATATAAGTTCAGGTTAGTTTAAAGAAATTAGCAGAAATATATTACTGTGATAATTTTGACCTTGTGGGGACATTTTTTGGAATCCATGAGGAAACAGGCTTATAAATCGCACAGAATGAAGTGTTTTGAGAATGTAAAAATGCCTGTAGTTTTGTGTAGGTTTAGGTGTAGGGTGATAGAAAATACAGTTCGGATAGTAGAAAAAAAAACATTACGCCTATGGAATGAACCCAAAAAACATTTGAGTCCATCCACAAACCCATGGTGCGAGAGACAGACAGGCAGAGAGTGAGACGGCTCGTTCTCAGGTTTCAGATTGGATCTCGCTGCTGATTCAGTCGTTTTGGGTGTTTAATTCAATAATCTGATTTCAGCATCAAAGACTCTGGAGTCCAGCAGTTCTCCATCTGTTTGTCCGATAAGAGTCTCGCTGTAATCTCTTAACCAAGACGTTTTAATTATTTATACGATTCATCGGCCTCTCCGGCATTGATTGATTGACGCTGAGGCCTCGCTGTTTCAAAGCAAAGGAAAAAGAGCGTCCGCTTTCTGTCTGTCTGCTGTAATGATTTCCATTAAACGCCGCCATTTGAGATGCAGGGCGTTTGCAGAGAGATCCTTCTGCTGGAACACATTCATATTTCAACAGGAGATGCTGATGAGAATGAAAAGCCCCACCCACTCATTAATATGCATGCGTGAGTTGGGCCGATGATTTGCAATAGTTTGCATGTATTTGAAGATGACTGAGGGCTGAATTGTTAGCAGACTGAATTATTCATTATGAATATGATTATACAAAGGCAGAAGAAAGATCCTGGTTTTTCAGAGAAGAGGTCGTATCTGACACATGCTGTGTGAAGGTTGACCTTTGCCCTCTGAGCCGAGCCGAGCCGGACAGGAGGAAATGAAAAGAGAGAGAGTGATTTCAGGTCGCAGGGTTTGTGTCTTCAGTCTTCAGTTTATTGCTCTTCATCTGATGGAACGGAGACATTTCTGGTCTAGGGGTGTGCGTTAATGACAAAACTGATATCTTGATTATCTCGAGGGAAATTATTCTTTAAATCTAAACCTAAAATCACCAGTAGGTGGCAGCAAATCACCGCATTAATAAGCAACTGAGTCATTCATTCAAGCGATTTGTTCAAACAGCTGATTGATTCTGTAACTAAACACCGTTGTGTGTTGCTCAGAGATGCAAAACAGTTCTTCTGTGGTTTTGTTGGAAACTATTTTCGTTGTCAAAATAAATCAAAAACAAGATTTGTTGTGTCTAAAATGTAAGTCAATTAATATTAACTTATTTTTTATTGAACTGTTCATCAAATCAATATCACATTTGTAATCGTGCTGATATTTGGAGAAAAACTGTACTCTTCGTGTGATATAACAATATCAGATGATATAAATATAAAATACATAAAAGTGATATAGGGGCATTACAAGGACATTTATGCCGCCTAATCTTGAATTTGGGGGGAATTCTAAATGTATTTTAATAGGCTAAATGACGCAATGAAAGCGTGAACTCTAAATGTGTTAAGGCCCATTCACACCAAGGATGATAACTATAAAGATAACGATAAAGTTCAAAAAAATCATTCTAAATATTAAAGAATAGCAGAGTCCACACCACAGCTGTAAGGATATCGTTGGAATCAATGATTTTTTTTCCCCAGATGATGAACGATAAAAACATTGACACCCAATCAGAATCCATCCTGCTATAACAAACTGGAGAATTTAAAGCGGCAGACGAGCGTGCGCTTAGAATAAACAGACAATATCGTTCGCTGGTGTGGGCGCTAATATCATTATCTTTATAGTTATCGTTCTTGGTGTGAATGGGGCTTTAGTCTAACCTACATCATGTGGTGTATGCGTGCACTCTCTGGGTGTGTTTTTGCGATATACTCGATAATGTCAAATCGTATATCGTTTAAACAACAATTGCGATATTATCATAGACGATATACAGGTATATCGCACAGCCCTAATCTGGCCTGAAAAGAGCATTCATTAAATTGAGCTGCGAAAACAGCTCAAATTGACTTTCCACATTTAGTGAGGGTGTAGGACAGATGCGATCCTTCCTAACAGCAGTGCTGTGTGTGTGTGTGTGTGTGTGTGTGTGCTGGTCCGGTGCTCCTGTATTAGCAGTGCTAAAGCTAAAGTGTCCACCGGCTCCACAGAGAGGCAGTGTTCCACTCAGTCGTTCTGAGGATCTTGTTCAATGGGAGGTACACACTAGCTCCGTGGCTCGAGCGTCACGGCAGAAAGCACAGCAGAGGCGTTGTTTAGCGCGGAAATGAAACAGGAAAGCGGCGCCATTAGGAGGAGACATGCTGCGTTTAATTGGCTAATCAAAACTGCCTCAAATAGGTTTATTAACAGCAGAAGTAATCAGTGCTGATTGGATAAACATATTTGACTTGAGAGACAGAATGTGAGCGAGAAGAGAGGAAAAATATTCTAAAATAAAGTGAAAAGGTGCAGGCGGTGCTCTAGGGTAATGAACGGCAGGACTGAGCTTCATCTGTTCAGCATGAGACGCTAGCCCAGATTTACAGCCGTGATTAGCCACATTCACTCAAGCGCATTAAACTTCCGCCCAGCGCGTTACCTCCGAGCGCCATATGGCAGAACTGATTATAGGGCTGGAGAGGCGCCTCACGGCCTGATGAGAGGACGAGCCTCGCTGCGACTCCGAGGGACGGTGTGAGTGTCAGGAATCTGCAGGAAGCTTTAGCAGCGCGCGCAAACGATAACGCTTGTGCTTTCATATGCAGCAGATCTGACTGTCTGTCACAAACATCTGTATTCTGAGCCAATCCACCAGATGAAGACGGATGAGGTCTGAGAACATGATGCTTCATGAAACGCTTGTTAAATATTACCCGTGTTACTGATACTGATTTTTGAGTGAATTTGCAGGGCTGTGGAGAGAAACAGTAGCGTTCTCTATAAACGTATAGAATCAGGAACCACGTCTTCTCTGTGTAGTCAAGCGGTTACATTGCGGTTAGATTGCAAATATTGGGTTTGAAAATGTCAAATGAAAAATACTCCCAATTTTAAAACCGTGTCTTCAGTCACTCTCATAAAAATACAAATCTAAAGAATCTTTAACAGTGAGCAGAGGCGTTTCAGGCCCCCCATCAAAAAAGTGCTCATATTCTGATGTTGTTTTGGAAATAAATCAATCGTCTTCAGCAGTCGTTCACAAGCTGCATGCTCAGTAAAGAGCTGCTTCATCATGGACAAATGATAGAAGACATTTGAGTTCAGTTTCCTACACTGGCATAGGTAAATATCCAGCTAATCCAGCGCTCTTTTTGTCTCTTTTGGTCTTATAAAATATCCTGTCGTATCTGTGTGAGAAACCGCTGCACATGATCCAATGTGTCAAACTGAACCACGAACAGCTTCAGACCTTTTTGCAAACCCCTTTGCCTGATTAGACCAGGAGAGCGATTCTTTCATGGATTTGGCATTGCTAATTCTGATTCTAAAGAGGTAATAGAAACACACACACTTGTGATTCTCAGGTCGGTAAACGTCAATCCGATTGATTTATCAGGAATATTTCTGTGGGGCTTGTGGCTAGATCTGTTTATCCTACAGATCCCACGGCAGGCTGAGGAAATCGCAGCGATCCCACCCAGACGCGCTGGAGTTTGAGTGCAGATAGCGGCTGAAGGTCAGGCCCCCTCGTCCCCTGAGTAGTGCCCTAGAGCGTCTTATCAGCGCTGTGATGAGAGATACACCGGGGAGCGTCTTATCAGCGCAGTGTTGTGTGGAGGCGCTGCAGTGCTGCGCCTCTGACCTTCATGCGCTCCTCCATTCCTCTGACAGGAAGTGATGCGTTGCGCTGGAGCTCAGGGTTTATAGCAGCGTTAGCGCAGCAGGAACACATGCTGAACCCGAGTCACTGACCGAACATGAACGTGCATTATATGAGTCAAAATATTCCATGCAAATAAATTTTTTTCCTGATTGTTTAAAGAGGCACACAGCTAGAGGATGATTAATATGGGAAATGACTCAAGCTCTGCATCGTTGTGCATCGTGTCACAGTTTGTGTGTTTCTGTCCTGTTGCATTTTGTGCATCAGTTCATTATCGTGTGTCAGAATCTACTGAAGGCCTGTTGATTTTCTGTGAATGTTGACCATTGCACAAGTTAATGTACTAATTATAAAGTATTTATTTACTGTAGTACAATAAACAGGGTTTCTGTGAATCGACCTTAAATGAGAGCAGAAAGTCATGGCATTGAATGATGCATGCACTGCAAAAAAAATCAATATCTCCCTTAGTGTTTTTGTCTTGTTTTCAAGTACAAATATCTAAACATACTTAAATCAGGATACATTTACTTGAGATGCAAAATGAGGCTGTGTGATGAACGATAAAAACATTGACACCCAATCAGAATCCATCCTGCTATAACAAACTGGAGAATTTAAAGCGGCAGACGAGCGTGCGCTTAGAATAAACAGACAATATCGTTCGCTGGTGTGGGCGCTAATATCATTATCTTTATAGTTATCGTTCTTGGTGTGAATGGGGCTTTAGTCTAACCTACATCATGTGGTGTATGCGTGCACTCTCTGGGTGTGTTTTTGCGATATACTCGATAATGTCAAATCGTATATCGTTTAAACAACAATTGCGATATTATCATAGACGATATACAGGTATATCGCACAGCCCTAATCTGGCCTGAAAAGAGCATTCATTAAATTGAGCTGCGAAAACAGCTCAAATTGACTTTCCACATTTAGTGAGGGTGTAGGACAGATGCGATCCTTCCTAACAGCAGTGCTGTGTGTGTGTGTGTGTGTGTGTGTGTGCTGGTCCGGTGCTCCTGTATTAGCAGTGCTAAAGCTAAAGTGTCCACCGGCTCCACAGAGAGGCAGTGTTCCACTCAGTCGTTCTGAGGATCTTGTTCAATGGGAGGTACACACTAGCTCCGTGGCTCGAGCGTCACGGCAGAAAGCACAGCAGAGGCGTTGTTTAGCGCGGAAATGAAACAGGAAAGCGGCGCCATTAGGAGGAGACATGCTGCGTTTAATTGGCTAATCAAAACTGCCTCAAATAGGTTTATTAACAGCAGAAGTAATCAGTGCTGATTGGATAAACATATTTGACTTGAGAGACAGAATGTGAGCGAGAAGAGAGGAAAAATATTCTAAAATAAAGTGAAAAGGTGCAGGCGGTGCTCTAGGGTAATGAACGGCAGGACTGAGCTTCATCTGTTCAGCATGAGACGCTAGCCCAGATTTACAGCCGTGATTAGCCACATTCACTCAAGCGCATTAAACTTCCGCCCAGCGCGTTACCTCCGAGCGCCATATGGCAGAACTGATTATAGGGCTGGAGAGGCGCCTCACGGCCTGATGAGAGGACGAGCCTCGCTGCGACTCCGAGGGACGGTGTGAGTGTCAGGAATCTGCAGGAAGCTTTAGCAGCGCGCGCAAACGATAACGCTTGTGCTTTCATATGCAGCAGATCTGACTGTCTGTCACAAACATCTGTATTCTGAGCCAATCCACCAGATGAAGACGGATGAGGTCTGAGAACATGATGCTTCATGAAACGCTTGTTAAATATTACCCGTGTTACTGATACTGATTTTTGAGTGAATTTGCAGGGCTGTGGAGAGAAACAGTAGCGTTCTCTATAAACGTATAGAATCAGGAACCACGTCTTCTCTGTGTAGTCAAGCGGTTACATTGCGGTTAGATTGCAAATATTGGGTTTGAAAATGTCAAATGAAAAATACTCCCAATTTTAAAACCGTGTCTTCAGTCACTCTCATAAAAATACAAATCTAAAGAATCTTTAACAGTGAGCAGAGGCGTTTCAGGCCCCCCATCAAAAAAGTGCTCATATTCTGATGTTGTTTTGGAAATAAATCAATCGTCTTCAGCAGTCGTTCACAAGCTGCATGCTCAGTAAAGAGCTGCTTCATCATGGACAAATGATAGAAGACATTTGAGTTCAGTTTCCTACACTGGCATAGGTAAATATCCAGCTAATCCAGCGCTCTTTTTGTCTCTTTTGGTCTTATAAAATATCCTGTCGTATCTGTGTGAGAAACCGCTGCACATGATCCAATGTGTCAAACTGAACCACGAACAGCTTCAGACCTTTTTGCAAACCCCTTTGCCTGATTAGACCAGGAGAGCGATTCTTTCATGGATTTGGCATTGCTAATTCTGATTCTAAAGAGGTAATAGAAACACACACACTTGTGATTCTCAGGTCGGTAAACGTCAATCCGATTGATTTATCAGGAATATTTCTGTGGGGCTTGTGGCTAGATCTGTTTATCCTACAGATCCCACGGCAGGCTGAGGAAATCGCAGCGATCCCACCCAGACGCGCTGGAGTTTGAGTGCAGATAGCGGCTGAAGGTCAGGCCCCCTCGTCCCCTGAGTAGTGCCCTAGAGCGTCTTATCAGCGCTGTGATGAGAGATACACCGGGGAGCGTCTTATCAGCGCAGTGTTGTGTGGAGGCGCTGCAGTGCTGCGCCTCTGACCTTCATGCGCTCCTCCATTCCTCTGACAGGAAGTGATGCGTTGCGCTGGAGCTCAGGGTTTATAGCAGCGTTAGCGCAGCAGGAACACATGCTGAACCCGAGTCACTGACCGAACATGAACGTGCATTATATGAGTCAAAATATTCCATGCAAATAAATTTTTTCCTGATTGTTTAAAGAGGCACACAGCTAGAGGATGATTAATATGGGAAATGACTCAAGCTCTGCATCGTTGTGCATCGTGTCACAGTTTGTGTGTTTCTGTCCTGTTGCATTTTGTGCATCAGTTCATTATCGTGTGTCAGAATCTACTGAAGGCCTGTTGATTTTCTGTGAATGTTGACCATTGCACAAGTTAATGTACTAATTATAAAGTATTTATTTACTGTAGTACAATAAACAGGGTTTCTGTGAATCGACCTTAAATGAGAGCAGAAAGTCATGGCATTGAATGATGCATGCACTGCAAAAAAAATCAATATCTCCCTTAGTGTTTTTGTCTTGTTTTCAAGTACAAATATCTAAACATACTTAAATCAGGATACATTTACTTGAGATGCAAAATGAGGCTGTGAAGTCTTGTTTTCTGGGAAACTGAACAAATGAATTGAGTTCATGCTCAAGCTGAAACTCGAGACCAGATATCTGTCAATGGGGAATGAAAACTTGTTTTTGATTTCTCTGAGCCCATTGACAGATATTTGACCTTTTTAATCATAAATTCACTTCATGTTGATACATTTCTCAGAAACCAAGACTACTACTTATGTAGTTTTTGACATTTCTTTTGACATTTTCATTGGATAACAAGACAAAAATGTATTAGTTTTGTGCAGTGTGATCAGCATATACAGTGAAGGTTATTTGCATATTCTACTTAAGCTATTTGTAAAATTAATCAGAAAGTAATGGGGATTGATTGGAAGTTGTATTTTCCAACTTTGAGATGTTGCTAATGCACTCACACTGTTCTCCTTAGACATTCACATTTAGAGAACTAGTTATGTATTGTGTTCCCTATAATTTATTCCTTAAAATTTCTTTAATTGGTCGTAAAAAAGACTTAAAGTCTTAATTTACCTTCATAAAACTTCTGGAAACCCTGAATATAGTGTAATTTTCAGTCTAAACCCTCCTGCAGATTTGCTCCTTTACTGCAGTTTATTACGGTCTTCTGCTGGACTCTCCTGCACTTCCTGTTTAACTCGTGCTGTGCTGCAGTTTCCTGGATGTCTCCTGTAATTACCTGTTAGTTGGTGTCACCAGCTGAAGACTGTTATTGCTAAAGACTCACAAACACGCTCACACTCGCTCACTAGACACCTGGGCTGCGTTCACATCACTTTTAGACACTCACTCATGAACTTTCCTAGCACTTCCTCTCTGGTGAATCCCAGCCGCCATTTTGAAGTGCCCTTCACTTCACGACTGCAAAAGGGCAGTTCATTACATCTGTTTTGACAGAGGGAGTGAGTTGACTCAAATGGACACTGAAGACATCTCCATATCCATATCCATATGATGCAACGTGATTATGCTTAACTCACACCAACACAACTCTAGGACAGCTCTATAAACCGTGTTATTTTGAGATAATTTTTAGGCACATAATACTTGTAGCTACCTTTAGATTTGTTTTTAAACAACCATAGTCAATTGTATAGTTATTTTCATCTGGAGGGAGGAAGTTAGCGAGGAAAGAGCATTACAATCTGAAGTGGAATGCAGCCCTGATCGTCACTTCCTCTCTCTTCCTCTCTGTGGATTTCATTGCTTCTCATCAGACAGGGTTGTAAAAATTATCCAGGAAAAAGGAACCTTTCGTTTAACACGTGTTAATATTTTGTGACAATGTGCAACAAATCTGGGCATGTGATCACACTCTATGGGGTAAGTTGTCACACTGGAACCTGATATAGACACTTTCGGCAGTCTGTAGCTCTAGTGCAGCACATCTGTCTAAATGTCACTCAAGAGTTTTGAGCTCCAGAAGGATCCGAGGAAGAGAACAGGCACTTCCAGGCCCTGTATGACTGCAACTCCCAGAATGCAATCTGTCAGTGCACTCGATGTAGAAAGGAGTGTTCAGAGTGACAGCTGTCAGTGTTTGTGATGAAGTTCTGCTAAATAGCACTAAAAGTGGTTCACTGGCTTGTAGAGCCATAAGAGGGAACCCCATTCTCCTCCTTAGATTTCAGATATGTTACTACACTCCCATACAGTATGTGTGCTATGAATGGGAATTTACTACAATGGCAAAAGCTGTTTTGAACCACTTTAATGCATTTTAGAGGTCGAAAAGTCTTGTGTGGGGGGCCCTGTGTAAGGAGTGAAATTATTTCCTTATGCAATTATTTCCGCATGAATCCAAAATGTCAGGAACTCACACAAAACAGATGCCATGCAACAAAACAATAAAACTAATCTGGAGAAGAGATCTCCAAGGAGAGCAAACACCACCACCCCCCTTGCACATTCACGACCCCCTTCTCCACTCTGCCCTTTCTCACACTTTTCCCCCAAAAGGCTTCAGTCAGAGTTACCACATATCATGAACCTGTTGTTTTCCCCTTCATGTTTGGTATCATTCTAAAGGTCTCAGTGCGATTGGTAAAATGGCCTCAATTTCTCAGCAGTCCCTTATATTATGAGAAAACTTAAGTGAATTCTGTACTTCTGTTGTGGGAGGTCTCCTTTCAAAATCTGATAAACATTGCTCTACACCAGGTGTGACCATTTGGGTGCAAGAACAGCTTCTAGAGAGGCTTCTCATCCCCCATACACAGATGCAATTTTTTGGAGCTGAGAATAAATGTTTATGGCCTTTTTGTTCTGGTAGTATTTAAGGGAAAGTTGCAAATCAGTCATTGGGATTCTGTAGTCAGAAAACCCCACACCGCACATGTGAGACTCTGGAGCTTTGCACTGGGACTCTCACACTGCTGTGTGTCTCTCTGCTCTCAAGGTATGCATTTCGTTTTTTATTCAAAAGTGTAATTGTGTTAAACACATTGTGCTCATAGAGCACACTGTATAGTTGTTTGTGCTACTACATGTGCACATAGGCTAGTTAAGTTTATTCTTTAAAACACGATTGCTTTGCTGTAAGTGTTCTTTGAAATACTTAGGCAAAAGGTTGTAGATGCTACGCATTCTAGACCATGTGTTTTGTGCTAAATTAGGATAACTGTTACATGTGTGACTGTTAAATTTGTTTGTCTCCTGCGTGGATCACTTGGCTATTCCTCATATAGCTACAGTGTCTATGTACAGGAGCAGGGTTGCCACGCGGCTACAATGTGATCCACAATTGCATTATTCTTTCTAAATTGGCTTCTAATTGTTTCATTATGTAATTGGCATGATACAAATTTACCTGACTAATAATAAAATGTTATATTTGATTTATTCTGAACTCTCCTGAAATCATTATGACTAGTAAACTGTGAGGAGGCTTTTGTTACCGCAAATCTGTGTCCAGGATCGGTCAAACTGAAGGCTCATGAATGATAAGAGCAGTAGGCATGTCATCGGAGACCTTCTGATTTCTGTCTATTCGTTTTTAATCCTTTCCCCAGCTAAGCTAAGAGACTAAGAGAGCGTTAGAGAACCTTTAAAGAACTAGGGCCTTCTTTGTACGGCAGTGCTGCTTTATAGCACCTCAAATATACCAGAGAACCGCTGAAGAACCACATTCTTTCTGTGTGTAGATATGAAGTTGAATATATAAGTGTGTCCAAGTTTATCGACATTACACACAATATAAAGCAATATACACTACATTGCAAATCTCAACTGCTCGATTGCTTCTATTGTCGCAAAATGTGTACATACAGTGGGTACGGAAAGTATTCAGACCCCCTTAAATTTTTCACTCTTTGTTATATTGCAGCCATTTGCTAAAATCATTTAAGTAAATTTTTTTTCCTCATTAATGTACACACAGCACCCGATATTGACAGAAAAACACAGAATTGTTGACATTTTTGCAAATTTATTAAAAAAGAAAAACTGAAAAATGCTCAGTATTTAGTAGAAGCACCCATTTGATCTAATACAGCCATGAGTCTTTTTGGGAAAGATGCAACAAGTTTTTCACACCTGGACTTGGGGATCCTCTGCCATTCCTCCTTGCAAATCCTCTCCAGTTCTGTCAGGTTGGACGGTAAACGTTGGTGGACAGCCATTTTTAGGTCTCTCCAGAGATGCTCAATTGGGTTTAAGTCAGGGATCTGGCTGGGCCATTCAAGAACAGTCACAGAGTTGTTGTGAAGCCACTCCTTCGTTATTTTAGCTGTGTGCTTAGGGTCATTGTCTTGTTGGAAGGTAAACCTTAGTTCCAGTCTGAGGTCCTGAGCACTCTGGAGAAGGTTTTCGCCCAGGATATCCCTGTACTTGGCCGCATTCATCTTTCCCTCGATTGCAACCAGTCGTCCTGTCCCTGCAGCTGAAAAACACCCCCACAGCATGATGCTGCCACCACCATGCTTCACTGTTGGGACTGTATTGGACAGGTGCCTGGTTTTCTCCACACATACCACTTAGAATTAAGGCCAAAAAGTTCTATCTTGGTCTCATCAGACCAGAGAATCGGGGGTCTGAATACTTTCCGTACCCACTGTATTATCGCCCAGCTAAATGACATGAAGGTACTAAGATATTATAAACATTAACATCTCGATTGTTGATGTAAAGCTGATTTGAAACAATACATGAAAGTGCTGTACAAATAAATTTGACTTGTAGAGTCTGTTACACTCGGCCTTTTACCAATAACGTGCTATTAATGTAAAAACAGATGGAGCGGCTGAGAACTTGGTCTGTGAATGGCCCTAACCTCTGATATATTGATCTGATCACTGCTGACTGAAGGCCATTGATTCACTGATGATCAGTAATGAGAAACTAACTGTATATTGACAATGTAACACCTTTATTATTTGTTCAATGGTTTACTCATCTGCCGCGATAATGCCTTTAAATGACCTTCATTTGAGGGCTTCTCTCACTATATGTGATTTAATTGTAATACGACTAATTAATTTGATAAATCGATTGGCAGCTTGTGTGCTGAAGCTAGGGCTGGACAATAATTCAATATCAATATGTATCGCGATATAATTTTTTTCAATAACGGTGATATAATTTTTAAACACATTTCCGATATTTCGATATACATTACCAGTGTTTCCCATACATTGATTTATTTGTGCCGTTTGACTTCGTTGAATAAACATGAGCACTGCACGTTTCAAAATCAAAAAATGTCGCGGGTGTTTTATATAAATGTATCTGTGAAGGGAACCGACTGTCTTCAGAAAAGTTTCGATGGCATTTTCATTTGATCTGATAAAGAAGCGTTCATGAGCGGAGCTGCTTTGATTACAGCCATTACTGGAGAAACCGCTAGTTCTATCACTCTAAAAGCGCCTCCTGCTAGCAGAGCATGAGTTTTCATTTTAAATAAGCCCGTCTCCAGCAACATTTCCAGTTTTTGTTGTTGTTCAATTTTTTTGTTTTCTGCAGCGACTCGGAGCACTTTTCATACCCTTTTTTCTGGCTGAAGCACATTTGTTTCAATCTATAAGAATAATCAGCCTACACTACCAGTCAAAAGTTTTTGAACAGTAAGATTTTTAATGTTGTTTTTATTTTTATTTTTTTTTAAGAATGGTCTTCTGCTCACCAAGGCTGCGTTTATTTCATCCAAAGTACAGCAAAAACAGTAAAATGTTGAAATATTTTTACTATTTAAAATTGCTTTCTATTTGAATAGATTTTAAAATGTAATTTATTCCTGTGATCATACATAGGTACATTTTCTGCATCATTACTCCAGTCTTCAGTGTCACATGATCCTTCAGAAATCATTCTAATATGCTGATTTGCTGATTATCAATATTTAAAACAGTTGAGTACATTTTTTTTTCAGGATTCTTTGATGAATAGAAAGATCCAAAGATCAGCATTTATCTGAAATAAAAAGCTTTTGTAACATTATACACTATTCCATTCAGTATAATTTTTATTATTTTTTTGGGAAAGAAATTATAGAAATTAATACTTTTATTTAGCAAGGATGCTTAAAATTGATCAAAAGTGATGATAAAGGCATTTATAATGTTACAAAAGATTTCTATTTCAGATAAATAGTGTTCATATCGATATCGGAATTATATCGTATCGACCGAAATTAAGAAATATATCGTGATATCAATTTTGGCCATATCGTCCAGCCCTAGCTGAAGCTCATTAGAATCACGCTCATATCGGTCACATTCTCCCGCTCCCATTTATATTTCCAGTCTCATCCTTTTTCCATCAGCCTCTCATCCGATCAGTCGGTTTGAGAACCGGCGGCCGAAATAGAGCCGGTCCAGACCAGAGTCCAGCCGCTCTAATAAGGTGTGGATTTGAGGCTCTTGGTGTGCGGGAGGCAAATTGCTTTTTGACACTTTAGTTAAGTTGGTAATACAGAGTCATTTACTGCAGACGGTTTGGGTTGAATTGCCCTTCGCTGATGGTCTGTGTGTGTTCATTCTCTCTCACAGACTCACATGGAAACCGCTTCATGGCACACTGGGGAAAATTGTGCATTTTAAAGTAAGAACAGAAGATTTCAATGGTCCCCTTTGAATCTTATTCTTGTTCAGAAGAGTTCAGGAAAACTGTCTCTGTTTAAGTGGACGGCAGCAGTTCACTTTGTTTTCTCATGATGTACAAAATCTTTTACCTGAAATCCCCAAAATCAGAATGTGATGAAGCTCATAAACTGCGTCAAATGTCATTGTGTTAGTCTGGATCGGATGATTTTCTGTTTCGGCCCGAGGAGGAAGAGAGCTCCTCCAGCTGAGGGTTGTTCTTCATCTCCTTGAACCTCTCAGGGATTTTTGGCTGCTCTCTGGAGGTGTGTGGCTCAGTTCTTTGTACAGCTGCATATACTGTGAACAGCACTATACAGACACACTGAAGCGAACGGAGAGTTCGGCTCTAACACATGCAGCACGTGTAACACTGAGATCTCTGTGGAGTTTAGTCGGTGTAAATGAGTGTCAGTTTTAACTGTGTGAACATCGTACCAGACGCTTGTTCTAAGAGGTTTTATTTTTAATGAACTGTTATTTAAATGAAGCTAATGAAGTGACATGATGATGTTACAGCTGTTTGACAGAGGAATGACTTCAGAGGGCATCAGTGATGGACACACAGCTGAGAATCGCAGACAAACATGACACAGTCATGCTATATACAGACGTATATATATATATAAATATAGACAAATATTTTATATTCATATTGCCAAAGCAACTGTTTAATTAAAATGGTGTAAAAAGAAAAGAGAAGCAAAACTACATAAAACTTAAGAAGTGAAACAACTGAAAAAAAAGAAAAAGAAATGCAGCACAACGGGGTTACAGGTCAGAGGTCAACACAGCACTATGACCTCTGTCTAGCAGTGTTTCCTGTGGAAGAGGAAGTGCACACATGCACCTGATGGCAGAGTTCAGAAAGCCCAGCCGGTCACAGAAAAACACTGAAAGAACCAGAGCAGCCAAGCAGAAAATGACCCGATAGATCATGTTTAAGTTTCACATGCGCACACAAACTTACCCAAGAGCAAAAGCAAACATTAACACTCGTCCTAGTGCTGCCGACACCGCATTCAACAAGCACGTCTCTCACACACACACACACACACACACACACACACACTCTCAGTGGTGTGACCCACGGGGCACGTGGATGTTGAAAAAGTGCTTTGCTGTTTCTGAAGTGGACATTATATATTCATACGCATGAAGAGGCTCATTATCATCATCTGACAATCACTGACCCTTTATTAATGGCTCACGTTCAACATGGCTCCGTGTTCTCCTGCGAGATTTATTCAGTGTTGTCGCTCAATATTAACATACTCGTTTGCAGCATTTATAATTAATTTTTACACTAAAACAACATTTTAGGATCTTTTAGCTGAAGTTCACGTCAGACTCTGCAGTGTGTGTGTGTGATCTCTGATATGCGAGGACACAATCTATCAGAATAATCTCATGCACACACACTTCTGATTGAAGAAGATCGTCAGTGTATTGTGCCTGTCAATCAATTTGTGCACATCCGATTGGCTGGAATCCTTAGATGGTGGGGTTTTCTGCTGAGGGGGTGTGGTTAAAGGGATGGGAGTGGTCTAATTCAGTGAAGTTAAACAGTTACCTTTTACAGTTATTCATGTAGCAGATGCTGTTATTCTCAGCGACTTGTAAATGAGGAGGATGACAAGCAGTTAAAGTTTGAGGAATAGTTCCCCTCTACAGAAGGGCTGATCTGCTTAGCCGAGAGATCCGGTGGAGGAAGACGAGTGTTTAATTGTGAGCGTTTCATGCGGGCAGTTCACTTCTCTCTTCAGAAATAATGGGCAGGTCTTAGTCAAGGCCGACGGGTCAAGAGCAGCAATCAGCCTTTCCAGACAGCGACATTTTGTTTCAGATGAGATTACAGCAGCGCCGTAATATAAACATCAGTGTTCAGCACAGATCTTCATTAAGATACATCAGCGTAATGAGAGACGATACAGTGTGTGGAACCGAGAATTAATTTGTGTCACTGTGAAGGTCTGGCTGAGCGTTTGTGTGTTCTCTTGTGTTTTGTTTCTTTGAAACATGACTTTGGTATTTTCACAGTTTTAAGTCAGAGCATTGTGTTTGCTGGTCTCTGAAGGCTGGTTCACACAGGCAAACGGCAGCGTTTCACACTTTCTGAAGTTGACTGTGTGATTTAGCATGTAGCAGGTCATTTTCACACCAAACAGATCTGAAACACCACAGGCAGTTATTTGGACGACCTCACAAACCTCAAATCTCAGTGTCTGCGCAGTTTGTCAATGAATATCTGTTTCGAAACCATAACCCTGTCTGTTTGTATTCAGTATGCTGCTGTAGCTAATCAAATGTTCCCTTTTGTCTTGCAGGTCTGGAGAATGCCGGCCAGTAGAACGTTCCTCGTGTAGGATAAGGCTATTTGGATGAACATGGACAAATGACCTGCAGGTTAAGACTCAGCCATGAGCATCACCTGTGGTCCACAGGACTCAAGATAGCTGCATCACGCCTCTCAGCATCAGCCTGAAGGAAACCCAAGAATCACAGTGCTTTGAAACCTCAATTGGAAGCCTCTCAGAGAAAACTTAAATTGGCGACCAAGCTGGGGCTAAAAAGCAGGAATTCCCATCTATCCCTCATCACGCCCTGCCTGTGCCGAATGCACCGACCAATGGAGAGACTACAGAAAGAGTCTGGATAAAGTGCAGACAGGCCAAGAAAGAGAGAGAAAACGAGTGAACGATTGGCCCGTCTTGGCCTCATCTGCGATCGTAGTCAAACAGAAACTCTGAGCGCTATCTCAGCTCTGCCGAGAGCAGGTTTCTGAGCTCGTATCATCAGGGTGGGTGAAATGCAGTCCGGGTGCTGGTCCTCTCTCTGGCCCCTGTGGCCCTTGCTGTTGGCTGGACTCTTTCTGTCGGCGGGGGCCCTGGAGTTCGGCGGGGCCCCGGGGCAGTGGGCTCGCTACGCCCGCTGGGAGGCCGGCTCGATCGGGGAGCTCAGCTTTAGCCTGAAGACCAACGTGAGCAAGGCGCTGGTTCTGTACCTGGACGACGGCGGGAACTGTGACTTCCTAGAGCTGCTCATCGGTGGCGGACACCTGCAGCTGCGCTTCGCCATCCACTGCGCCGAGCCAGCCGCCCTCCAGATGGAGACCCGTGTCAGCGACGACCGCTGGCACATGGTGCTGCTCACCCGAAACTACCGCGAGACCATGCTGATGGTGGACGGGGAAACCAAAGTGGCGGAGGTGCGTTCCAAGCGCAAGGAGATGGCGGTCGTCAGCGACCTGTTCGTGGGGGGCATCCCTCCGGACGTGCGTCTGTCTGCGCTCACGTCCAGCACGGTCAAATACGAGCCTCCGTTCATGGGCTTGATCTCCAATCTGAAGGTGGGCGAGATGCCTCCCACTGTCCTCAACAGCAACGGCATTCATAACGATCTGGAGTATCTGTGCGTCAAGCAGAACCCCTGCCTCAACGGGGGATACTGCAGCGTCCAGTTCGGCGAGGTCTACTGCGACTGCTCTCACACACGCTTCCGAGGGAAATACTGCAAAGAAGGTAAGACGTTTCTTCTGCTTCTTTGTGTTTGCCTAGGTTTGGATGTATCCAGGGGGAATGTTTCAGACGAGGTGTCGTTCGTTAAGCCCTGTGCTTCATTCTTCTGTTTATGGCGTTCAATCTGTTGTAATGGTCGTGCTACAGAACCCTTGACTCTTACAGACTGCAGTGCTGGTTTGATTGGACTTTCTCTGTCTCTCTGTTGCTATTCTGAATGGATTCTGGAAATTTTGTGTTAGGCCCTTTAGACGGTTCAGGCTGTTCTAAGAGAGATGAATCACTGCTTCTTATATTTTGTTCTTCTCTAAAGCAAGTTTCATTCAATTCTCTCCCAATCGCTCGCTGTCTTCAGTTCCAGAAAGCAATCCAGTTTCTCGGGCGAGATCCATTTTACACTCGTCTATACTCATCCGTTACTCTCTCCTCCAAACCCACTGCTTTTACTCTCTTCTCCTGTCTTCTTTCTCTCTATCTCACCTCATCTGTGCTTCGCCTATTATCTCAGCCAGTTCTTTATTTTTCATTTTTCACACTGTCTTTCTGTTGGTTACATTTCTGAGTTATTATGGCACCTTCACTATTTTAAATATTTTCCACGTTTTAGACCAATAGCACAGTGATCAAAACTGTAATTAGCACAACATGTTATACAAATATAAATGCGTATTAATGTTTATAAGGTATTCTCTCAATTTATATACAGCTGAATATGTACTGCATGTTTACTTCAAAGAACCTGCAGGATATTTATCCTTTAGGGAAATTAGGGGGGCCATAAAATGTACTTGTTTTGTATGTAGTCCTGCCATGATGAAGCTCTCTCACAGATATCTGCATCTGTCCACAGACACCGTGATAACCAAACTGACACACATGATGCTGTGTATCTTCCTGGTGTGTGTGTTTTCTGATAGTTGTTCATGAGTCCCTTCTCTCTCCTGAGCAGTTAAACTGCCCACTGCTCTTCAGAAACAGTAGCTATAGCTCCTGCACATTCTTTGGTTTTCCTGCATCTTCTGCACATTTGAACCCTACCCAGCAGTAACTGTGTGATGTTGAGATACAGCTTTCACACCGAGGGCGATTGAGAGATTCAAACACAACCAAAAGCTGCAAACATTCACTGATGCTCAAGAATGAAACGTATGTTATGAAGAACAGAATTAAAGTGTTATTAGTTTTTGTCTTGTGGGAAATATGTAAATAGCTTATATAGTTTCTGAAGGGCAGTACTTAAAAATAATCTCATCTCTTATATTTGTATACATTCTCAAAGTTGGTTATAAACTTAAATAACAAAAGGGGCATGCATTGCAAACTTACGCACTCAACGATGTTTGTGGTTGTACATATAATATTTTGTGTATGTTCAGAGCCTTTGGAAGGGGTGTTGGGATGCCTGTGTTGCTTCTGTCAGGCCACTCAGTTTTCAAATGAGATTCAAACTGAGATTCTGCGCTCCATTTCCCATTTGTTTTTCGGTATTCTCTCTCTTTTCTGTGTTGGGATGTGAGTCGGAGGTCGTGGAGAGTTTGATACCGCTTGGCTCTCGGCTAAACTGAGAGCAGCATACCAATGCAGCACCGCTGTGACCGCAGGAAAGGTTTGTCCTTTTGAGAAAAGGCTATTGAGATGTGTTTCCTTCACTCCGTGTCGACGTGTCTGAGAATATGTAAAGCGGCTTGTGGGCAGAAACTTGAGTTATTCGACTTTCTGCGAATGACACAGCGGGAATAATCTCGTTAAACGGACGCGGCAGTCGTTGTGTGAGTTCTGTATTAGTTTCTGCATTAGAGATTTATTTCCCTGGGGAATCTTCAGCAAAGGAGTCTAGTGTTCCCCCTCAGGGTTAGATGAGGTATCAAGGTGTGCTAGTGCTCCATTTCTGTATGTAATGTATGTTTGACTACATACAGTATTATAGAGTACTACTGCATGTATTTTCACATTTCATGCAGTAGTTCTTCCAAAATTGAAATTTCTGTCATTGCGTCTGTCGTTGTGATGCTTTTTGTAATTGATGTCGATCCAGTGGTATGTGTTGGTGACTTCTCATCTCCGATCACAGAGCGATTCACGTTTAATGATGATTTGCTATCGGCTCTAAACTGATACCTATGCACTCCGCAAAAGAGACCGAAAACTGCTACTTTACAGATGGTTTGACTTTTTCAGTGGTGTTTGAATCACATCCTTTTAAATTAAATTTTTCTATTTTTTTTAGGTTTAGTAAGGTTCAATTTGTTAACGTTAGTTTGTGCATTAGGTGCCATGAACTAAAATATGAACAGCTTTTACAGCACTTCTTCATTTTGGTTTATTTCTGCATATACTAATGTACAGTTCCATTAGCTAACAATTATAAACAACAGTGCATTTATAAATCAGCTTTAAGTTAGGTAAGTAAATGCTGTAAAAATGATTGTTCAGTGTTAGTTAATGATACTTAGTTAACATTAATGTGAAGTGCTTATTTTGGTCTTGATATTTGTTCTGCGTTAATCAGTGTGTTTCTCCGTTTGCCGAGTTAAACCCCCTCATATTTTAAAGTGAATTGTGCATTATGTTGCTTTTGAACTCAAGAACGTGTCTTTGTTCACGTCCCTTAAGAAAGGCACCCATTTCCTCAAGACTGGTAGAGTGCTAGACTAGTGGCTGTTGCTGGATTTTCTGTTTGTCTGAGCAGCGGCAGACGGCGAGCGATCAGGAATCGTTCTCTGTTTGCTGATGCTAGTCGAGCAGAAATGACTCTGTTGTTAGTTTATGGAAATGCGTTTCAGTCGCTCGGAGCCCTGAAATGATGCCGGGACTCTTTAATGTGGTTTCATGTGTGTTTTCCTCAGAAATGAAGCGCCTCGTGCAGCCTGTCAGACGTGAGATCTCAGGCCTCTTTCTGTAATTACAGATGTAAAATCAGATTTGCGTGGAGCAGGAGGGCGAGAGATTAAGGGTGCACATTAAGAGCGATCAGTTAAACGACACGAGCCATGTGCAGTCGCTTGTGCTGATTGGATTAGAGCGGGTTTATGAGCAAATGTCTCTGGTGTAAATTACCGGCAGATGGCTGTGTTAAACATCTACACGAGGACGAGTCAAACCAGAATGTGCCTCTTAATGTAAATATTATAAATATAACCAGCTCTCAGCCATCGTTGGAGTTGAGCAAACACACACACACACACACACGTATTTCAGTGTATTCGAATGGCTCAGTTTGTCCTCACGGCTCGGGCGAGCCTCAGCGCCGGTTCACAGAGACACCAAAGTGTGGAGGTCATTAGGACAGTAATACATCACTGAGATAATTACACACACACACCATGACTGATAATATCCTCTCACCTGTTTGTGATGGAGATGCACTGAAATAAATCAGTGTAGCATATTAATGAGCCTAATCTGTATGAGAAGCCCCTCCCCCAGGAAACAGGGGTCTTGATGTGTTAGTGCCAGTCTCTAGATTTAGATGAATCTCTCCTGAGGATTGTGGGTAATTGAGTCTAGTACAGCGTT
This sequence comes from Sinocyclocheilus rhinocerous, assembly GCF_001515625.1. Classification (NCBI taxonomy): domain Eukaryota; kingdom Metazoa; phylum Chordata; class Actinopteri; order Cypriniformes; family Cyprinidae; genus Sinocyclocheilus; species Sinocyclocheilus rhinocerous. The sequence continues at coordinate 97,735 of NW_015653660.1, forward strand.
GACAGATGGTTTGTTTTTTCAACAGTCTCTAGATCTTTATATAGGCTTCATTATTACATTGACATTTATTTATGTAGCAGCTGCTTTTACCCAAACAGCTTATGAATGAGGAACACGACGACACAAGCGATTCATCCCGAGGAGACGACGGCATGGAAAAAGCCGCAGTACAGAGATCCAGTATAAATGAGTGAATTCTGTGGATATGAGTCTGTAGGAGTGTCTGCTGTGATGCAGGTGTGTTGATTCTCTGTCTGATGTTTGAAGGGCTTTCAGGTGTCCTGAAGCTGTTCCGAGTGGGTTTGAGAAGATCATTACAGCTTTGAAATGTGATGGATTTCCTGATGTGCCATGATTTATACCGTTAAGCCAGCGCTAGAGTAGTTACCAATGGCCTTATTCTGTCTGTCTGTACCCTCTCTATCTGTATGTTCTGTTCTGTATGTTCTCTGATGTACTTCATGATAGTGAGTCATTCTGATGGGCCTGAATCAGATTATTCTAGTCTGAATGATCTCTAAAGGTGATTTCATAAGCATGAGTAGATGATCAGGTGAGTGTGTGTGTGTCAGGTGATCAGGTGAGTGTGTGTGTGTGTCAGGTGATCAGGTGAGGGTGTGTGTGTGTGTCAGGTGATCAGGTGTGTGTGGATAGGTGTGTTCGACTTCATGCAGCGCTGCGCAGACAGATTGGCGAGAGTAGCTGCTTGCAGTCGGGGGCGGAGTTGAAAACGGAGCCGTCAAGCCGGACACTTTCTGCTCAGAAACGCTCTTGTGGTACTTTGATGCCACACGTGACAGTCACGTGGCGTCGCCGCCGTCTCAAGTCGGACAAAATTTCTAAACGGCATGCACTGCTTCAAGTCAGAATTTGATCGATCTGCGCAGCACTGCGTTAAGTCGAATGCACCTTGTGTGTGTATGTGTGTGTGTGTCAGGTGATCAGGTGTGTGTGTGTGTGAGTGTGTGGTTCTCTCATGACTCTCTTGGTGTTTGTGATGTTCTTTTGGCTGATCAGAGGATGTTTAGCAGACTCCTGCTGTTCGCTCCACCTCTCTGCTCTCTAGCAGTGGGATGTAATATATCTCCTCCGTCAGAGAACAGATGTTGGGCTGGCTGGTGTTGTCTTTATCTGAACACACCTGACCGAGTGCAGGGCTTCGTTAAACAGCCTGACCGCAGCGGGAGGCCTTATTTACCTCGCACTTATCGATCCCAGCAGATTCAATCGGCCCTCAGCCTCTGTCTGGGCTTCTACTGCGGTCTTTATGTACACACACACACACACAC
>NW_015653660.1:99121-109510 GCF_001515625.1 Sinocyclocheilus rhinocerous
CACACACACACACTCTCACACACACATATACATATATATATATATATCGCTTATAAGAAAACTACAGGCATTTTTACATTGTCAAAACACTCCATTCTGTGTGATTTATAAGATTTTATAAGATTTCCTCATGGACTCTAAAAAAATGAACCCACAAGGTCAAAAATGACTGGAAGTACTATCCTTGTGGGAACATTTGTTCTCCATAATGTAAAATAATAAAAAAAAATAAAGTAGAATAAAATTTAAAAAAAGTTTTTTTTAATGTTTTTGAAAGTCTCTTCTGCATACCGAGACTGCATTTATTTGATCAAAAAATTGCTTTTTCATTATGATTATTAATTCAATCATTTTATTAATTTAAATGTATAGCTCCCCCCAAAATGAAAATGCACTGTTCATATACTCACTCTCAGGCCATCCAAGATGAACGTGAAGTTTTGCTTCTTCAGTAAAACAGTGAAGAGGATTTTTAGCTGAAACTCTGTTCCTTGGTGATTCATAAAATGCTAAATGAATACTTGTGGCTCCTGACAATATACAGACGTCTTATGAAGTGAAACGATCAGTCTGTGCAAGAAACTGAACATTGTTTACTACATTATTACGTGCAATCCTGCTGTGAAGGTCATGGGAGGACAGGAGGTGTGTTCAGGTGTAGATCATGAGCTGCTGTGTGTTGAGAGACGTATGATTGTGAGTGTGAGCGGCCGGAGCGAGCGATTGTGTGATAGACGAGTGGAGAGCGTCGTTAAGTTTAGATCTCAGACTGTCATCAAACACTCGTCTCTCTCCAGTCTGATTCACTGCAGTCATTCAGTTCATTCAGACAGTTTCTTTCTGGAATGATCAAGGAATAAATCATTAATGTGTTTAGTACAACATTGTGCAATGATTTATTTCTAGCTAAATAAATGATTAATATATTTATATGTATTAGGGTTTTATGAGGTGTGTTTAGTGTGTACTTTTAGAGATGATGGTTGTTCAGATGAGTTCGGTTGTGAGAACTAGGGCTGAACGATTTTGGAAAATAATCTAATTGCGATTATTTTTTACCAATATTGCGATTGTGATTTAATATGCAATTGTTTTTTAAAGCTCTTTATGTTCTGTATTATTCAACAAAGACAAGCTATAAATCATTGTACAGTATGACCAACACAATATTAGATAGATTAAACATAAATGTTCTTTTCTGTAGGCCAGGCCTATATGTTACGATGAAATTAGGTGATGCATGAATTGATATGAATGACATTTTTATTTAACAACTACAATCACAGTACATTGACTGATTTGTTGAACTTCCAACATTGTAAGCATGATAATTATGTTTAAATAAGCCTGGTGTAAACATTAATATGAAAGTCAGTAACAAATCACACAAACTAAAGTAGATTGCAGAAATATAAAAACAAATCTGTTGCATTACCACACTACTTTAGGTAATTCAAAGTCACTGTAATAAACATATGTAAACATGTGCACTGCACTTTTTAAACACTGTCTGTTAACTTTAAACCAGTGGTTCTCAAACTTTTTTGGTCCCGCCCCCCTTTAAACCTATAAAAAAAAAACTGCCCCCCTTTCCCAAATCCCCATTCCACCTCAGACTACCAAATCAGTAAAAACTTTAGAATCAGCTGTGGGGCGGAGTTTGCACTGAAGTGGATTGGGGGAAAAAAGTATGCATGCGTGTCATGTGCCTGTCTGTCAATGGGAGGAAGCCACGCCCTATTTTGGAGCTCGCACTCCCATTTGGAGATCTCCGGGCTGCAGTTATACCCTTCTCTCTACACCGGACGCGAGCGGCAAAATACAGTAGAACCATTATAATGCTTTCATAAACTGATCCATCTCCCATTCTAAGTTACGTCCTTTGGCTGTTTACTGTTTTATTTCTTTTCTTTTTCTGCTGATGGCCCGCGCTCGACTTGAAGCAGCGCTGCTTAGACCGATGGGTGTGTCATCAAAGTACTGCCAGAGCTATAAGACAGCGGACGTCTCCTTATGCTTTCTCTCGCCGTACTTCGATGTCGATCAATCTTCAAGTCGAACACCCCTCTTTACTCTGGCTTGTCACGTGACCGTGTAATTGCAGCCTCTCTGATTGAAAAATCACGTTTTCAAATGCAAATGCAATTAATCGTTCAGCCCTAGTGAGAACAAACCAGAGACCCTGAACAAATACTAGTTTTCTGTCCATATGCCATCAGTCCAGTGTGTGTCTGTCTGCACAGCATGCTGGAAGGTGTGTGTGTGTGTGTGTGTGTGTGTGTTCCTGTGGCCGTCAGTCGTTCCTCATGATTATTCATGGAAAGCTGCTGTGTTGCAGCGCTACACATGACAGCAGATCAAACCACCAGCTCTCTCGCTGGTTCAGTTCATCAGTTTTACACTTTTACACTGAAACCGGAATATAACCTCATACAAAATTCATTTATTAATTACATTTGTTTTTAAATGCATGTTATAGATCTCACTGTGAACAGTTCATCCATGCATATGTTTCCTTTTTTAGAAATGCGTTTGACCTTGTAATGTTAATCAGAGCGTGATAACTGGATCTTCTCTCTGGTGACATGCAGGATTTCTCCAGTCATTCGGTGATCTTAACCACACCTACATCTCAGCATCCAATCAACAACATTTATTACATGCATAATCTAATCAAAGTCCCTCTTGTATGTTCGTCACGATACAGAAGAAAAGATCTGCTGCTACTTCAGTTTCATCATGACTTTAGGGTCATTTATTGGCATGACAAATAATTTTATGTTCATATTGTCAAACATTTCTATGTTACTGTGTGCAATTAAAACATGAAGATAATAGTATGAAATAACAAAACGGAAAAAAGACAGTGTTATTGACACGGAAGTGTGAAGTAGCTGGCACTGAAGAATGCATTGGATGAAGTAATTCAAGTTCAAGTAAATGAAAGTAATTATAATAGTGAAGTACATGTATGTAAGTGCATTAATAAACTGTGCTGGAGACACAGACGGGGATCTCTCATATTGTGACAGACAGACACATGCAGTGCAGCTTTCACTGTCTGACAGATCTAGAATGGTGATGCATGTGTTCAGCTGTGTGACTCTGTTCTAGTATGTAGTGTGTTGTGTTGCTGTCGGAGATGTCCGTCTCTGAGCTGAGCTTTCACTGATCTCTGACAGTCTGTCACCGTGTTTTCTCAGGGTTAGATAGCAGTGCATGGTGTGTTCAGAGAGCGATGTTCCTGAGATGTGCAGTCATTGGTTGGATCGGATTCGTTTCTCTGATTCATTGCATCATTAGCGTGTTTAGCATGTACGGCAAGCGTGAGGGTCATGTGTTTCACTTCAGGCAGACGCTTGAGCGTTTAATCAGTGTGTGTTCGTTTAGTAGCGCGGCTGACTTAAAGCACATTTGACATTTGGTTCTTCTCTGGGGTTCAAATGGCCTGTTTTAGCTGCTTTGAACATATTTGCATTTGAAAGCAGCAGTGCAGCTCTGCCGCGTGTGACTGGAGAATAAAAGCAGTCCGGAGACTTTAATCGCTCCTTCAGCTCCTGATCCTTTCATTAAACCACTGTAATGACAGAATTTGAAACTCATCTCTGTCTGTGTTTCGCTTTGTTATTTGCTTTGTGTTTTATTCTGGGTTTAATACTGTCCTCCAGAGCACCGCAGACACGCTACGAGAGGAAAGTACATTTATTTAGCAAATTAAACGAGGAGGAACAGAAACACTATTACAGACAGACAGAGAGAAAGAGAGAGAGAGACTGTGTTTGCTGGCATTCAGTCCGTGAGTTAAAGTGACTTCAGGTACAAATGATCTGTTACAACGGTTAATTACACGACGCAAACCCGTCTGTCTATGTCTGTCTTTCAATTCAATTCAATTCAATTCAATTCCATTCAATTCAAATGAGCTTTATTGACATGAATGTGGAACATATCACAATGTTGCCAAAGCAATAAATATATTATATTCTCATTCAGTGTAATATCAGGAGCCGCTGATGCAGATGTTTCTCAACCTCTTTAATGAGCATTTGTTGCGTTATCTGTGGTAATGTTGCTTTCTCTCATTGTCTTGCTACTTTTGTAACTTTAATAAGGATAAAACTATCCAGTGTTTTGTTTTTTCAGTTTCTGTACCCGATACCTAAATATTTGAGTACATTTTTTATTATCTTATTGGAATTGAAACTGGGAATTGTTAAGGATAGGAATTGATAAGCAGAATTGGAATCACAAAAACTTCAAGGATACCCAACCTTATTCTCTCTGTGTGCAGATAAGCTGCAGAATGAGCAGTTTTGGTAATGCCAGTAAAGATGCTTACACTGAAACTGAAGCTGAAAGCGAGCGAGGTGAGAATGTAGGTGAGAAAAGGAAAGCTAGAGGGAGCAGAGAGGAAGACGACGAGAAAGTGTTATGAGGAACGGAAGAAGAAAAGCCGGATGAGCTGGAAATGGAATCAAAGTGAAGAGAGAAACCGCAGATGTAGAGCAAATCGCACGGATCACAGCGGGATCTTCTGCCCTCCAACCCTAAACACACACGTGCTGATGTAGAGAGTTATAGCAGAGGGAAATCACAGTCAGGAGAGTGAGATGGAGACGGTTAATTACACGACGCAAACCCGTCTGTCTATGTCTGTCTTTCAATTCAATTCAATTCAATTCAATTCAATTCAATTCAATTCAATTCCATTCAATTCAAATGAGCTTTATTGACATGACTGTGGAACATATCACAATGTTGCCAAAGCAATAAATATATTATATTCTCATTCAGTGTAATATCAGGAGCCGCTGATGCAGACGTTTCTCAACCTCTTTAATGAGCATTTGTTGCGTTATCTGTGGTAATGTTGCTTTCTCTCATTGTCTTGCTACTTTTGTAACTTTAATAAGGATAAAACTATCCAGTGTTTTGTTTTTTCAGTTTCTGTACCCGATACCTAAATATTTGAGTACATTTTTTATTATCTTATTGGAATTGAAACTGGGAATTGTTAAGGATAGGAATTGATAAGCAGAATTGGAATCACAAAAACTTCAAGGATACCCAACCTTATTCTCTCTGTGTGCAGATAAGCTGCAGAATGAGCAGTTTTGGTAATGCCAGTAAAGATGCTTACACTGAAACTGAAGCTGAAAGCGAGCGAGGTGAGAATGTAGGTGAGAAAAGGAAAGCTAGAGGGAGCAGAGAGGAAGACGACGAGAAAGTGTTATGAGGAACGGAAGAAGAAAAGCCGGATGAGCTGGAAATGGAATCAAAGTGAAGAGAGAAACAGCAGATGTAGAGCAAATCGCACGGATCACAGCGGGATCATCTGCCCTCCAACCCTAAACACACACGTGCAGATATATCAGAGTTATATCAGGAGAGTGAGATGGAGACACTGTTGTTAGTGGCTCGTCCTGCTCTCTGTGAGTCGATCAGACAGACGGCTGAGGGATTCATTACACTGAGATGATGTAGTCTGATCAGGTGATGGAGGGGTGTGGCCTCCTCTAGGACACGCCCACAGAGGCGTGGCTTTGTTCTATCTGACAGAGTCTTCTGAGCCGTCATAAACTGAAGCCCAGAGCGACCCGTAATCCAGACCTTTGACTAAAGCCATTCATCTCTTTCCTCTCAGCGCAAGTAAACCGGACTCTGCTAGAGAGCTTGTGCGATCAATGTTAGATTCACACACCGTCACCCTCAGCTCCTCTTTTTTCCAGTAACATTTTTCAGTAACGTCCAGTGAGCAGAAACTGCACAGATATTTTCCCTCGGTGAGGTTTTTTACGGGCCAGTGTGTTTTGTGAAAAGCTCAGATGAATTGCATTGAGAGGAAGTCGGAGTTCTTCTGTAGCTTAGGACTGATGGCGGTGTGTTTTATTGTGCCGGTGATTGTGGGTCATTCTCAGTGAATGCATTCACCAGCGCAGCTGCCTTCTCGGCAATAGGAGCCATTTTTTGCATTGTGACGTCTGGTAACGAGCGTTTCCGCCCAGATGAACGGCGGGCTAGTTCATTGAGTGCTATTATTTTTTGAAATAATAATAAAAGTACAGATGGTTTGTGTTTTTGAGACTCTCAGTCGCAGAAGTAATTCTGTGTACGTCACTGATCCACAGGCGCGCTCCAGTCGTGAATCTCAGGGGTGTTTTTCACTCTGACAAGTGTGAGAAAACGCTTTGTTTTGGTGTGAAGCTGCAGTTACATTTATTCTTTTTATTAACATCTCTCACCATAATCACATTTACTGCAAACTGTGAAAAAAGGTTGTTTACATGCGAAAGAAAACGAAACAATTTACAGCCTGTCATTAGTCCTTTCACGAGTCTCTCGCATGTTTACGGTGTTGCAGGAATAGTTTAATAATCGACACATCTGCGGTCAGAGAGCTTTATTACAAACACAGTAACTGTTAGTGAGACGCTGTTTGAGGATGGACAGCGAGTCCTTCATTCCTGCCACATTTCAAATAGTCCAATTTAAGTGGACTGAAATTCAATGCAATGTTTTTTAATGAATTCAGATCTAAGTTTTTTATGTTGTAATGTCTCCAGTGTGTTTGAAGCACTTGAGCTGCTCCATCTGATGATGCTCTAAACTGAGTGTTTGCGACTCAAACGAACTGCTCTGTAAACTCAGCTGATGGAGGTGATGGGACACATGCGGCCGTTTTAGATCATCTAGATCAGACGAGTCCTAACTGCTTAATATGAAGGGCCAAAAATCAGACCATGGGCAGGAACAATAAAACATGAGTTAAATTGAATCAAATTGACTGTGCTAGTTGTTTCAACATTGTATTATATTAAACTGACATTTGTTACCATGACTTTTTGATCATACTATTTTAAGAATTAAGAATTAACGACCATTTCTACAGCCACTGCAAAGAGACAGCAGAGAAAGAGCGAGAGCGTCTCTTTACCTGCCGCTAATCTCGCATCTGTAGTGCTTACATTGATCTTTAACATTAGATCTTTCCTATTCTTGGAACAAAACTAATGCGGTTGATACAGTATTACTCTTAATGGAAAAAAAAACACATAACATCAACAATAAAATAGTACAATGACAATGTTGTTTACTGTATATTAAACATAAAACAGACGTAGCGTGTCTGCTGTGCTCTGGAGGACAGTATTAAACCCAGAATAAAACACAAAGCAAATGATAACGAAACACAGACAGAGACGAGTTTCAAATTTTTAACAAGTTTTCTGTTTTTATTTTTTCCTGGGTTTTGCATTTTAAGATTTAATACAAACTTATTATCAAATATTTTGGCTAATGAAACTAATTATTAAAACGTAATTGTAAAATAAACAAAATATAATATAAAATATAACAATTTACAACAAAACATTAGTTTTTTTTTGTACAACAGAACAACATACTGTATGAATTGAAAAACAAGTCTCGTTTGTTATTCCTAGTTATTTAAGTAATAGTTGTAATTGTTGTTGACATAATTTTTATAACTTTGAGGGGAATAGTCCAGTGTTCATTTTGACAACAAATTTTGATTTAGTTTTAGTCATAGTCTTTTGACTAAAATGCCATTTAGTTTTAGTCATCTGAATTGTTTTTAGTTTTAGTCTAATTTTAGGCGACTAAATATCATAAGATTTTAGTCGACTAAATATACAGTAAATTTAGTCGGCTAAAATCTAATGAGTTTAGTTACAGTGCATTTATAAAGCATTTCTCTAAAATTTCCAAACTCATTATATAGGTTTGATATTAAGGTTTTATCATGATAGACACCGATTTAACTGCGGTGATACACAACATACCTTTATGTTCAAATTAAATAAAATAAATAAATAAATAAAACCACTTCTCACAAAGAACAAGAACATGTACATTCACTTCAGACGTAATCAACTGTGTTTACATGAATGCTCGTCAAAACGGACAATTCGACATTTTGTGTGTAATTCTCCGTTTATGCGACTCGAGAGAGTACTTGCGCGCTGTGAGAGGCACTTTCTGTGTGTGTGCTTCAGTGTCTGCGCTCAGAAAACCAGACCGAATTGAGTTCTCTCTTGCGTCGTCAGATTTATCCATATGTCTGCCCTTTTCTTACTCCCACATATTGACATTTTTGAACGTTTTATGCGACGTGCAGCAAGTGTATAGCTGGGTTTCCATCACCCTGCTTTTATGCGCATTTTTAAGTATCGCATCAGAATCGAGTGATGGAAACGCTGAATTTCGAATAAAAATGCCTTAATTCGCAAAAAAGTTTTTACGCTCGCTTTAGGTGGTTTTTGACTTATGGGAATAATAGGAGATGGAAATGCATTTTGCGAATAAATTCCTCTAAGCGCATCAAAAAAGTCATGTGAATTTGCGCTATGGGGCGGCAAATCCTGACTAACCAGCGGACCGATCTTGTTCCACAGCATCTGAAATGTTGTTATATGGTCATTCGGAAATGCCCGAGCAAAGTCTGTCATCAAAGTATTTCTGTATAATTGCCTCCCAGAACTGTTAAACGACTGCGTTCCCAAACAGCAGCATCCACCTACGAAAGCAATAGCCGCATTCATTGTGTTTCATCTGCTCGTTCTGAGGTGCAAGTAATTTATTATATAGGAAATTTTTTATATTTAGTAGCTTCTCCTACTTTTCTTAGTGATGTGTAGTGCCAGTTTATCAGGAAGTTATGATTTTGTTCTCTTTGACTCGTTGGATGGAAATGGTGCTTGTTTGCAAATGTTTTGTGCGATATTCCAATTTTGCGCATAAGTTAAATTCGCAACTTTAGATGGAAACCCGGCTTATGTTAGCTTATGTCCCGCCGGTTCATATGTACGCATCTAACCTCCGAACCACACAGCAGATTCATTCTGAATGAATCTCTTCCCAAATCGTCCCTCTCTAACTTTTTCGTCTCGTTTTTATTCGTTGACAAAAATGTCAATAGATTTACATCATAGTTTTTGTCATTCAAAAAGAGTTTTAGTTCGTTATCGTCTCGTTGTCGTCTGTGAAAAAAATTTTGTTGACGAAAATTATTCGTCAACGAAATTAACACTGGAATAATCTACTGCAGTGGTTCTCAAACCTGTCCTGGAGTACCCCCAACCCTGCACATTTTGTATGTCTCCCTCATCTATCACACCTGATTCAACTCATCAGCTCATTAGTGGAGACTGCAAGACCTGAAGTGGGTGTGTCAGATAGAGGGAGACATACAAAACATGCAGTGCTGGGGGTACTTCAGGGGGAGGTTTGAGGACCACTGGTCTACTGTACAATAGTAATATTAATAATATTTATATCATGATTTCTTCAAGTTAAACCGAGCTTTTATTTTGTAGGTCAGTGAGTTTCGATGTGTTTGACGGTGGTTTTTCTGCTGAAGTGAGTCTCAGAGCAGCTCTGGAGATGAAGTTCATGTATTGAGATGCAGACGAGCGTCACGTGTTTCGTTTTGTGTAGTAGAGCAAACTGAGACATGCATTTACAGGACACACACCTGATCATCTAGATGTTGGCTAAATATCAATAGTGTGTGTGTGTGTGTGTGTGTGTGTGTGTGCATGTATATGGGGTCACACATTAGGTTACACCAATCATTGGAACTCTGTTAATAAGTTAATAGATATATGAAATGTGCATGCAAATGAGCTGCATGTTACATGCAAATTATAGCTGTCAATCATTGTGAAAGTGTCATTTAAAGAACACACTTTACAATGAAAAATTATTAATAGAGTTTGAAGTAAATTAAAGGAAAAGGTCACATTGTCATTATTATGGTTGTATTAGTAGGAGGAGTGTGTGTGTGTTTATAACTAAATTAAAAGTGTGTGTTCTTGGATGATCTCAAATATATGGTGGAGACATTGTTATTTATACCCATAACAACTGAGTGATATGAATACTATTGTGAAGATCTGCTGTATGTGTCACAATGTGCCTACTGTGTAGGAACGAGGAGCGCGGAGACGACGGAGAATATCACGAGGAACAATCTTTATTAAACTAAATAAAGACTCAGGCAGGAACACACACGTAGCACAGGGGATTGACGTTAGACACCGGACAAAGGAACCAAGGGACAGAACACTCTTTAAATACATGACTAACGAGGGACTCAACGAGAAACATCTGAAATCAATGAACACAGTCAACAAGGGAGAAACTGGGTCACGGAGCACATTGGGAGCAAAACACAACAACACAAGGACCATCCATGGGCGTGACATTACCTCCCCCTCCCGGAAGGGGGGTTGGTGGGACGGAAGGCCTCCAGGGCAGTACCCGTTCTGGGACCCATGGCGGAGCAGGCAGACTAAGGAGCCATGGCGGAGCGGCCTCCGTGGCCTTGGCCTCGTCACTCGGCCCGGCCTCTACGGCCGGAGCACCTCC
>NW_015653660.1:110477-111867 GCF_001515625.1 Sinocyclocheilus rhinocerous
AAAAAAAAAAATCCTTGGGGGAAATTTCGGGCTCTGAGGCCCTCCGTGGGCCAGGCGTAAGACCAATGGCCCTCCCTGGGCTAGACTTGGGAACAGGAGCCCTCTCTGGGCTGGATATGGGAACAGAGTCTGTCTCTGGGCTGGACGTGGGAACAGGAGCCCTCTCTGGGCTTAACTTGGGAACAGGAGCCCTCTCTGGGTTGGACGTGCGAACAGGAGCTCTCTCTGGGCTGGACGTGGGAACAGGAGCCCTCACTGGAGCGGACTCAGGGGCTGGAGCCGACACTGGAGCGGACTCAGGGGCTGGAGCCCACAGTCTCTTCCTCCGCATTCTCCTTTTTTGGGCAGAGGTGAAGGAGATAACTGCTGTCATCCTAGGGCTTGGGAGTGAACCAGCCGGCGGGCTTGACAGCGGAGCGGTCGGCGGATGTGACAATAGAACGGTTGGCGGGCTTGACAATAGAACGGCCAGCGGGCTTGACAATGGAATGGCCGGCGGGCTTGGCGATGAAGCGGTTCTGGATCGGGGTCAGACGCTCTCCAGACACCAGAGGATCCCTTCCCTCCAGCTCAGTCCAGTAGTGTTTGGAAGGTCCACGGGGCGATGGTAATTGGCCCCAATCCAGAACAAAGAATTAAGCGTGACGTCATCCAACGCCGTCTTAATGGCGAGCCCGCAGAATTCCCGGGCGAACTCCACAAAATGGAATGTCCTTATGGACTAGGGCGGCGAATCTTGCGGCGGTTTCCATAACACAGGGAACGGGAAAAGAAAAACTTTCAAAAAACAGAAACAAAAACGGGGAGAAGGGGCACCGCTTACTATTAGGTCCGGTGTTCTGTCATGATGTGCCTACTGTGTAGGAACGAGGAGCGCGGAGACGACGGAGAATATCACGAGGAACAATCTTTATTAAACCAAATAAAGACTCACAGGCAGGAACACACACGTAGCACAGGGGATTGACGTTAGACACCGGACAAAGGAACCAAGGAACAGAACACTCTTTAAATACATGACTAACGAGGGACTCAACGAGAAACAGCTGAAATCAATGAACACAATCAACAAGGGAGAAACTAGGTCACGGAGCACATTGGGAGCAAAACACAACGACACAGGAACACAAGGACCGTCCATGGGCGTGACAGTATGCCACTGGTTCATGATTTTGTACATGTATTTAACTGCATCTATAATATTTATGTGCCTGTAAATTATTTATTTTAAGTGGATTAAAATAAATAGTTAAACTGTGTGTTGTTGTTTGTGTGTGTGTGTGTGTGAGAGAGTGTGTGTGAGGGTGTGTGTGTGTGTGTGTTGTTGTGTGTGTGTGTCTGTGTGTTTTGTTGTGTGTGTGTGTGTGTGTGTGTGAGAGAGAGAGAGAGC
>NW_015653660.1:112333-115414 GCF_001515625.1 Sinocyclocheilus rhinocerous
GAGAGAGAGAGAGAGAGAGAGGCGGATCTCTCTGGGAAATGTTTCTGATTCAGGACGTTCTTGTAGCCGCTGCATTATTGATGTTGTGAGTGAAGATTGTCTGTGTTTTAATACCGTGTTCCAGTCATGTATAATTCACTCTGACTAGATTAAGGCTTGTAGATGAGATTTAAGAGCTGTGCGTCTGTCTGTTTCTGTCTGTCTTCAGGTTTGTTTCTCTTTGACTGCTGCAGTTCAGCGTTTAATCTGCCACAGATCTTTTCTACACTTGACAGTGGTTGAGTTCACAGAAGATGTTTAAAAACACGAGCTCCTGGATTAATGGATCACTGCAGAAGAGCAGATCACATCAGTCGTTCTGTACAGATGCAGTGAATCCAGTGACAAGAGTTTGTCTCTCCACACCACGTCTCGTTCCGTCTGTAATCCGAGGAGAGTGTCTTCACCTCACGAGCTGGACGAGTTCAATTAGCCCTGCTTGATCCTGAGCGCTGTAATCCGATCAGAGAGAGAGAGAGATGACCGGCAGAGTTTACCTGCAGATTACAACACCTGACCTGACCGCCTCACCGCAGGATTACGCCGCTCATCAGTACAATAACATACATGACTATACATCTAGAGATAGGTATAGAAATGTAGCATTGTATCAGTGTCTCAGCAATGGATGCTCTGCAGTGAATGGGTGCCGTCAGAATGAGAGTCCAAACAGCTGATAAAAACATCACAATAATCCACAAGTAATCCACAGCACTCCAGTCCATCAGTTAACATCTGGAGAAGACAAAAGCTGAAACTAATCCAGCATTAAGATGTTTTTAACTAAAATACGAGTCCATAATCCATAATAATGCTTCCTCCAGTGAAAAAGTGTTCTGGTCTGAATCAGGAGAGAAATCTGCACAGATCAAGCAGCGTTTAAACAGCTCTAAACTAATATGTGGCTGGATTTTGATGTGAGAGACAACAGCAGATGCACTTTTTCACTGGAGGAAGAGTTATTATGGGTTATAGAAAATGACACTACATTTCTCCAAATCTTTTGAAGAAACAAACTAATCCAGAAGCTAATTTGAATGACTGAAGCAGAATGTTTAGATCTTTAGCTCATTAAGATGAAGTGTTTGAGGTGTAGATGCTCCGAGTGAAACGGTGTCTGGAGATCGCGGTGTGTAATACTGGACAGTTAAACACAGCACAGACTCGTCTGAAACTAATAAAACATTAAGACATGAGACGGATTCAGCTCTCAATTCATATTCACCGGCCGGAGCGAGCGTGGAATTCACGCGTCTTCATCTGTGAGAAACAGAGTGAATAATGAAAGAGTGTGTTTGTGTGGAGGCTTTTGTGCTCGCCGGCTCTTTCTCGCTCTGGTTCGATCCTAATGCAATCAAAGCTCATCCACAACAGAGTGTAAATCGTCTCTGTCAGAGTCTCTGGCTCTCAATTCATTACGCTGCGTGCGGGTTTATTGTGTGTCTGTTTGAACAGATTCTGAGCACAGCTCGACCGATATATCGCCAGGGCCAGGATATCGACCTGTATTTGACATTTTTAAATATCAACAATGACCATCAAAAAAGTCCATATGTGTTTAACCCTAGCTGTGAGAAACACGCGGGTCTCGAGAGGTTAAATCGAGACTGACCATCTTCTCCTGGAGGACGTGAGTGACATTATCTCTGCCGCTAATGTTTCCCGGCCTTTAGTGCGACTGCTGTCAGCCGGAGCTGATGATTTCTGTCATTTCCACGAGTAAATGAGTCGATGGTGCATTCATGGATCCTCCGCCATCGTGTAGTTCCTCACAGACAGCGAGAACATCCTGACACTCAGATATTCTTGTGCGTGTTTACAGAGCATCTATTCTGGTGATTCGGCTTGAATGACAGCGTCGTCTTTGAGTGAGTCATATTCAGAAGTGAAATGTCCCATAATCCTCTCCGCCTCTATTTATACCCTCGGCTCTGCAGCTAAACGCGTGATATAATGGCTCACGTATCGCGGCACGTCTTTAATTACGTAGCGTTAGGATTGGTGTGGTTTGAAGCAGACAGACAGACGTGAGCCGTGTTTGTGAGTAAACATAATGACAGTGCGGTAAAGGTTACGGAGACGAGGTGCCGCGTTCCTGTTTTTCTCTCTTCATTAGTGTTTCTCTCGATGAGTCTGTTTGCTGCTGGCGATGGGAAGCGTTCAGGAGGAGAGGCCTGCTGCGTTTGGCAGTGTGATTAACCGAGAAACGCAGCTGCGCTGGCCGGAATTTAATAAGGGTTAGAGCGAGGACCGTTAGCGAGCGGACGCTTTATCTAAACATGTAGGAGATAGAGAGTCAGAATCACTGGCTGTGAGCGCAGAAAAACACAAGCGCTGCAGTGATGCAAACTACAGGAATCCAGTGCACAGCACAGCACATGAGGCGTGCCTTCACTCGCACCAGTCAGAATGATTTGTTTGCATTTTTAACTAACTTTGTGCAATTTTATATTAGACCTGTCACAATCATTGATTAGTCATCTGATCATGCTTATTTGAGGTTACTGCATTAATTGTGCAGTTTACATTTTAATCACATTTTGCCATGCAAATAGGGATGAAATAAGGAAAAATGAAAGCAATTAACGAAATGTCATCAATTGCATGATATTGTGTCTCCTTTTCCAGTATGACATGAAGAAGAGTAAACAATAAAGAATATAAAAACATTGTTGTCAAGCACTCAAAGATTGTCAAAGATGGTATTTTTTCATAGAAAATAAAGGTTTGTGTGTTTAATCAGACTGAATTTTATTTTATTTTATAATTGCATTGTAATATTATCTAAATAATGATGTAATTATGTATTATCTAAATAATAATGTACATAATTATGAACATTATTAATGTGCACCGCATTTACGTAAATC
Organism: Sinocyclocheilus rhinocerous; assembly: GCF_001515625.1. Lineage (NCBI taxonomy): Eukaryota > Metazoa > Chordata > Actinopteri > Cypriniformes > Cyprinidae > Sinocyclocheilus > Sinocyclocheilus rhinocerous. The sequence continues at coordinate 115,243 of NW_015653660.1, forward strand.
AAATGGGCCTGTTTTATTAACATTTTATTGTATTTTATACGAAAAAAAATAATTAAATCATTATTCACAATTATTTGTTTGACAATGAATTGTCAGCCAACGTTCCTGATTGTGACAGGCCCATAGCCGCGGGAACGTATTTTGAGCTGGGGGGGCTGAGAAATAATCGGGG
>NW_015653660.1:115764-122680 GCF_001515625.1 Sinocyclocheilus rhinocerous
AAAGAAATATGACCACTTTGCCATTAAAAACCAAAACTGAACTATTTTAATAGCTGTGTAATGGGGAAGAGAGAGAGAGAAAAGACACGGGATCCAGTCGGACTCGGGCCGAGAATGCTCATGAAGCTGTTGGACAAGGGCCGGGCCGGGCCCCATGCAGGGCTATATTCGTTCCCTCATTGCCCCCAAACTGCCCGGGACCATATGCACCTGCATAACCAGACGCTACGCCACTGATCTTATTTGTTCTTATCTGTTCATAAAAGTTTTATGTTTAATATAAGCGACGCACCCTCAGCACCCCTACTTCCCGCGGTAATGGACAGGCCTATTTTATTAGTTTTTTGTGACGCATTGAGATGAACTGAAGATGAGTGTGAGTCTCTTCTCATGAATGTGAGCAGCTTCTGGGATGATCCAGAGCACAGTCACATGATCAGTAGCACTCGTTTGCTTGCGTTTGATTGCTGATCTAGATATAGAGCACAATCTGAACATTCTCTTCATTTATGACATCAATTGTTTGATTCCTCAAACCCTGGACCTTAATTCCCAGGTTTAACGGAGGTTTCCACTGTGAACATTTGAGCCAGTCTATCTACATCTATTCATGTAGCAGATGCAGTTTGAAATTATTTCACTGTAGTGAGGAACAGTGAAGGTCAAGGTTTGGGAAGGTGATGTTGTTTTCTGTGACGTTTGTCATGATCACAGGTCTGAAAACAGCTGATGATAGAAATAGTTGTTAATGCAGTTGATTTGTGTAGTTGTTCTCAAAGATGAAACCCAGTCATATCTTGAGCTATATGAAGCTGTTTTCGTTTATTCTTCGCCTCGGTCGTGTCGCCCGTCTGATGTCGTGTCAGGGAGATACAGCTCTGTCCCGTCTGATAGGCGCAGCATTGATGAACTGTCAGCCGCTGCTCACTGCGTCTCTGTGCTCATGTGAGGACAAAGTCACGGCTCACCCTTGAAGATCCTACCAGTGGAGGCCAGCAGATAAAGATGTGTTTATGTATATTGATCAGACTGAAATCAGCTCCGGTGCAGATGCTGAGAGTTGCCCGGCTGCAGTGTTTTCATATCCATACGTACTGTAATCTCAGAGTCGCTGGGAGAATTAAACACATTCATGACCCATGTTCCTTCTGAATTTTTGTCTTGCTGAGTAAAGCGTTTCTCTCTTGGCATTTCGGCCACCTGAACAAAAACATTCTTTATACCAGACCTGTAGAGCGCGCGCACAAAAAACTGAGTAACTTTAACTCTAATGGGCCATTTATAGTTGATTTGACCCTTGATATAACTTAATGATGCACATTTTAGGTTACCTGAGAAAATGTTTTTTACAGTTCTGTGTTACTTACCAAGAAACTTGATTTGACCTTCTAACACTAGCACTGTCTATTCTATTTCTATTCTATCTATTTATTTTCTGTTTATTTATTTATTTATTTAAAAAAACACTTGATCCTTTAACACTTGCACTCTTTTTATTTTAAAATAGAGCCTCTAACACTAACATTCTCAATTATTTTTCTATTCTTTCGGCTTTTCTTTCTTTGTAAAAAAAAATAAAAAATAGACCCTATAACACTAGCGTTCCCTATACTTTTTTTATTCTACTTGTTTTCTTTTTATTTATTATTATAAAAAGAAAAAAATAACTTGCTACGTCTACTGCGTTAGGCTAAGCAAGACTTGTCACAGCACTTACATTTTATTGCTCTTTTGTTGATCTGATTGCTTCTGTTGTCCTCATTTGTAAGTCACTTTGGAAAAAGGTGTCTGCTAAATGACTAAATGCAGAACAGTTCAATTCTTTATAATAATATAATATAATATAATATAATATGAAACAATAAAAAACTGTTATTGCTCATTAATTCCCTTTTTGAGGTCAATTATTTATTAGGCTCATAACATAGCATAGAATAGCATAGAATAGACTAGCATAACAACATAACATAACATATAACACAACACAACACATAACAACAACAACACATAACATAACAAACACATAACATAACATAACATAGCATAACATAACATAACAACATAACATAATATAACAACACATAACATAACAACAACAACACATAACATAACTTAACAAACACATAACATAACAACACATAACATAACAACAACAACAACACATAACATAATTTAACAAACACATAACACATAACATAACATAGCATATAACATAACATAACACATAACATAACATAACAACACATAACATAACATAACATAACACCTAACAACACATAACATAACATAGCATATAACATAACATAACACATAACATAACATAACAACACATAACATAACATAACATAACACCTAACAACACATAACATAACATAGCATATAACATAACATAACACATAACATAACATAACAACACATAACATAACATAACATAACACCTAACAACACATAACATAACATAGCATATAACATAACATAACACATAACATAACATAACAACACATAACATAACATAACATAACACCTAACAACACATAACATAACATAGCATATAACATAACATAACACATAACATAACATAAAAACACATAACATAACAAATAACATAACAGCACATAACATAACATAACACCTAACAACACATAACATAACATAGCATATAACATAACATAACACATAACATAACAACACATATAACATAACATAACATAACAACACATATAACATAACATAACATAACATAACACCTAACAACACATAACATAACATAGCATATAACATAACACATAACATAACATAACAACAACACATAACATAACACATAACATAACACCACATAACATAACATATAACATAACATAACATAACAACACATAACATAACATAACACATAACATAACATAACATAACAACACATAACATAACATAACATAACACCTAACAACACATAACATAACATAGAACATAACATAACATAACACATAACATAACATAACACATATAACATAACATAACATAACATAACACCTAACAACACATAACATAACATAGCATATAACATAACATAACACATAACATAACAACACATAACGTAACAACACATAACATAACATAACATAACACCTAACAACACATAACATAACATAGCATATAACATAACATAACACATAACATAACATAACAACACATAACATAACATAACATATAACAATAACATAACACATAACAACATAACATAACATATAACAACATAACATAACATAACACATAACATAATAACACATAACATAACACAACACATATAACATAATAACACATAACATATAACAACATAACATAACACATAACATATAACAACATAACATAATAACACATAACATATAACAACATAACATAACATAACATAAAAATATTTTCAGTGAATATTTAAAAAAAACATAAATATTAAAATTGTAATATAGCCATCTAAACATCCCTATGTAGTAGCTTGCACACCACTGCACCTGTGTGTGACTGTAAATGTCTCTGAGTTTTGTTACTGTTCTGTGTCCATCATCTGCTATTTCCAGCACTTAATCAAGCCACTCTTCATTAAAACATGACGATTAATTTCACATGTCATTGCATTTGTGTTGGCTCTTGTGTTGAGCTGTTTCATCCATTAAAGTATTTGATTTCTACAGCGACTCATTTGGCGCACATCATTGTCTTTCTGTGCAACCTGTAAACCGCATTGACCGGTTCTAACTCTATAGCGGTTTGCCTGAGCATTGCAATTACTTCACATTTACTAGAATTCAATCAAATTGCTTTCTCAACTCATTTTTGCGTTCACTTTCAATCCAAAACTCACAGCTGAACTGCAAATCTATGTTATGTGTTATTCATTTATGGTTAACCCAATAAACTGAATGTATATGCTAGGATACTAATCAAATTAAAAAGTATTTCTGAAAAGAGAGCATTATTTCTAATGTGTTAATATATTTATCATATTCAACTGTTTCAGTTATATTTAACTATTTTACTGTTTTATACATTAACGGTCAAAGTATTGAAATAATTAAGATTTTTAAAGTTTCTGAATGAAGTCTCTTCGGCTCACCGAGGCTGCATTCATTTGATCAAAAATACAGTAAAAACAGCATCATTACTCCAGTCTTCAGTGTCACGTGATCTTCAGAAATCATTCTAATATGCTGATTTGCTGCTCAAGAAACATTTCTGATTATCATCAATGTTGAAAACAGTTGTTCTGCTGAATACATTTATAATGTTACAGTAGATTTATATTTCAAAAAATGCTGTTCTTTCGAACTTTCCAATCTGTGAATCCTGAAAAATAAAAGGATTCACAGTTTCCACAAAAACATTGAGCAGCACAACTGTTTTCAACATTGATGGATTAGGTTAGATTTGGTCTGAGTTGACCTGAGATCTGTAGAAATGTTTTCTGGGCTGGGAGTGATATGTGATTTTTATTATTTACAGCTGAGATCTCAGGCTTTCCAAACAAACACGGGCCGGTAGACTGTCTGCTGTTTGGTCCGAGGCTGAGAGGCTGCTGAAGACGTGTGTCGCTGTTGGTGGAGACACCTGTCAATCACAGCAGGAGGCGGGGCTACGGATGGACACGCGGGCGTCTGATGCGCCGTGACGTATTTTGACTCAGAGATGCTGCAGACGAGAGCCGAGCAGACATTGATTGATAGAAGAAGAGCGCTGTGATGCAGCGTTACACAAACGCACAGATTCACTGGAACGAAACGCAGATTTCCAACTCTGATGTGACGAACGGGGCTCGTTCCTGCAGACAGCCGGCGGACACAAACATCAGCTTATGAAAGAGCAGTAATTAGTCCATTATTCACAGCTAATAATGTTCTTGGAACTCTGTAATAGTTTCATAAGCACCACGTGAGCGTCGGTCGGAGGCTTTTAACCGTGTTTCCATGGCAACGCTCCAGCATTACGCCAGCGTTCGGCCATTGAGTCGTGTACTTCGAAAAACCTCCACACTTAAGTCTGCACTCTATAATTACCTCACAGTTGTTCAGACAAGGAGAACCTGCAGGAGACACGAGCCCACATCTGTCTGTGAGCGAGCGTCTCTCCCTCTGCTGTGTGTTTGTGTAAGGGCTGAAATACAGAACATAAAGAATATAAGAGCATCAAACTCCTACAGAGCAGATGTCTCTGGAGAAAAAACGATTAGATTTCAGTTACATAAAATCAATCTCTTCATGATTGCATAAATTCAATTTTCATTTGAGCCAAAATAGCTAGATGAGAGGAAATCGAATCATCCGTTTGAGTCGAGGAGCAGAATGACACGCGGTCACCTGGACCACAGTGAAAACACAAAGCGGTTGCAGCTGAAATGTTTTCTAGTTGAAGCGTCCTGTAGATGTTATTAGATGTTATCTGGTTTTGTCTGGTCAGAGGAGAACTGGCCCCCGACTGAGCCTGGTTTCTCCCAAGGGTTTTTTCTCCATTCTGACACAGATGGAGTTTTGGTTCCTCTGGCTTGCTTAGTTGGGGACACTTCATTTCCAGCGATATCATCGACTTGATTGCACAGACACTATTTAAACTGAGCTGAGCTGGATGATGACATCACTGAATTCAGTGATGAACTGCCTTTAACTGAACATTGAGTGTTTACTATTGTCCTTTTGCATTATTGACACACTATTTTCCTATTTGATACTGTAAAAGCTGCTTTGACACAATCTGTATTGTTAAAAGCGCTATATAAATAAAGGTGACTTGACTTGACAGGTGAGATCGTGCCATCTGCTCAGTCACAGGTGTCAGAATAAAGATTCAGGAGCCGCTTTAAAGGAACAGTTCATCCTCAAAATGAACATTGTGTCACTATTTACTCACCCTTCATGTATGCTGCTGTGCAGCAAAACAATAAATAATAATAATGTTTGTCCAAACACTGATCTGAAGAACATGAAGTGTGTGGATCTCCAGAGACGCTGCAGCGGTCGTGTGTTTCGAAGAGCAGATCGTGTCAGGACCTTTATTTGGAGGCGAGAGCAGAGGTCACGTCCTGAGGCTTGTCAGCCTGTCACCGCAGTGCTTTGACACGACTGTCTCAGAGCGTTAGACGAGCTCATGCTGACACGAACTGCAGCGTGAAGAAAGCACGGATCCACGCTGGACAATCTGAGTCTTTAGCAGCCACTACATGAAACCCTTCAGTATTAGAATAAAAACCTACAAAAACATGCTCTTCTATTGAAATCATCTAAACATCCTTAAAATAAGATGCATTTACCTGGGAGCAAGACTCTGTGTGTGTGTTTGCATTATGGGAATGAGATAAAACAGAAATCACATGGGCAATAAAACTTCGGTGGCTGCTTAAAGTGTTAAAGAAACCTGAATTAAATATTTTACTGCCAAACAAGCCAAAGCTCCAGATGAGGAGCATGAATGGTTTCAGCATTTCTACAGCGGTTTGCTGCCCGTAATGAATTGATTTTGCGCTCCTGATGTACATGAAGAGTGATAACACTGATGTTCTCTATGGCAGTAAAGGTCTGGCTTGTTGCTCAGGGTTTGTTCTGTCCAGTGGAGTCGTGACACAAACATCTGGACTTCTGTTCCATTATTTTGTCAGGTTGAGTTGAATTCACATGAAGCTAGACTGTTATTTTGCACAAATCTAGAACGCAGTGCTCTGACTCATATTCTCTGTATTGAAGGGGTCATGAATGTAATTCAGATCCTTATATATATTTCTGTCATGACAACTCTCGGAGGGATTGGCATGGTAATGTACATGACAATGTTAATGTATTTGGTCTTGCTGGAATTGATCTGCTACGCTGCTGCTGCCAATACATCCACAACATGCTGCTGTGAGCATGTAAGTAAGACTGCTGCTGCACACATAACATAC
>NW_015653660.1:123123-124670 GCF_001515625.1 Sinocyclocheilus rhinocerous
GAGCAGCGAGCTCATTGGCTACCGATACAGGAGAGAACCAATCAGCTGTGACATGTGATAATGATGTCATTATGTCATACTGAGTTAGATCTATCGGACTGCACCATCTAGAGTTTCATGCCAGAACTCTGTATATAATATACACTGGTGGCAAAAGTCTCTTTTGCTCTCCAAGGCGGCATTTATTTGATCAAAAATACAGTAAAATCAATATTATTACAATGTAAAATAGCTGTTTTCAATTGTAAAATGTCATTTATTCATATGATGCAAAGTTGAATTTTCTTACCCCAAACTTTTAAATGGTAGTTCATCACTGATAATAATCTGATAATAATCAGAAATGTCTGTTGAGCAGCAAATCAGCATATTAGAATGATTTCTGAAGATCATGTGAAAACTGAAGACTGGAGTAATGATGCTGAAAATTCAGCTTTGATCACATTCTAACAGATACTCATATAGAAAACTCTCAGGCGGAGTCTCCTCAAGTAAACGTTAGAGATGCACCGATTGCAATTTTCTTGGCCGATACAGATTTTTTTGCAGATTTAGATTTTCTTTCTAAAAACTATAATTGACAGCATATACAAACAAAAATCTATACTTTTTTAATGCAAAAAAAATATTTATTTTTTAAATATTACAATTCCCCCAATCTGCACAAAGTTACAGTTGTTCTCTCACTTAAACAACTCTCAAAATAAAGTGCTCTGTGGCTAGAAAAAAGGTAGAAATAACAATTAACTGAAAAGGAGTTGCTGTACTATTTAACAAAACAGATGTCATTTCCCATTGTTTCTTAAATTGTCATTTTTCACTAACCTTATTAAATGTGTCATCTTTCACATCAAATTCTTACATTGTTTCAATTAACTCAGAACAATAATAAGAAACTGTAGAATTGTTACCATTCAAATGAAATCCGTATGAACGAACTCCATCTTACCACTGCATGAAACACAGAAGCTGCATCTGAAGTGGCATTAGATGTATTTACACTAGTGGTCGACCGATATGGGTTTTTTGACAGCCGATGCTGATATCTTGGAAAGCAGGGTGGCCGATGGCCGATATAAAGCCGATATAATTTTATTTATTTTAATTTATATTTAAGAAATGTGAAATAATTTGAAAATGGATTAAAAATAATTGTGTAAAATAAACATACTTATACTGTAGAAGACAACGCATTTAGACGAATAAATAAATATTTAATAAAAAATATAATTAAAAAGGAAGTAAACACTGTAACCAACAGAGCACTCAGTATTCTGGGAAGTTTGTGTGTATTGGGAATCTTTTTTTTTTTTTTTTCAAATAAAGCCAAGGTAACACTCATTTTACATACAGCACGCAATGCAAATGACACGAATATGACAGTGGGTCATGCATAAAGCGCAGCATAATTTGAAATCACTAGTTTAAAGTTTAAAGCATTCAATTCACACGAACCGACCGTCACACAGAGAACACGCGATCATGCAGGATACACATGCACACTTCACAAGATCTCACAACTGGATCCGACTAAGTTTGCAAGGTTT